>NC_088326.1:6065606-6368636 GCF_910592395.1 Lineus longissimus
GGAATGTGTACAGTGGCCACAAACGACAACATTGCATCAAGTTCCAGTCGGTGAGCACCCCAAACGGAATGATTGCCAATCTCTATGGCCCCGTCGAGGGACGCCGCCATGATGCAGCAATGTTGCGTATGAGTGGCCTCCTAGAACAGCTACAGGAGTTGGATAGACGCCATCCAGGGTACAAGATATACGTGGATCCAGCGTATCCCACCCGTCCCTTCTTGATGAGGCCTTTTGCTGGGGCCCAACTTCAGGAAGCTGAATCCATCTTCAATCGGAGAATGTCCAAGGTCCGCGCCAGTGTTGAATGGACATTCGGGAAAGTAATTTCCAACTTTGCTTTCGTGGACTTGACAAGAACCAAAAGCTGTACCTCCAGCCTGTAGCAAAGTATTATATGGTGGCTGTAATTTTAACCAACTGTCACACATGCCTGTATGGAAGCCAAACAGGAATATATACTTTGGCCTCGATCCTCCCGAGCCGAGCTTGGGTTGGATTGTTCTCCATCTAAAATACTTCACCACATGGTGTATTCAGTTTATTTGTCCAGTACAAACTTTTGCATCATTTTGAATCAAAGTTGCCCCTCCTGGTCCTCCCTTTCCATACGTTTCTGTCGTTCTTCCCGATCCAATTTGAACCTTTCCTCTTCAAGCTTAAGTTGCTGTTTCTTTAATTTAAGCTCTTCTTCCTTTAATTCGTGCTCATGACTTGCTTTCTCCGCCATGAACTCGAGTACCTGGCCTGAGGTGGTCTTCTGGCGTTTCGGCGCAGGCTTAGTTTCACCGTCACCTCCATCTGCAAAAATATAAGCTATGTTTATATTTCAATGAACCAGGTACAAAAATGTACATTGTACAGGAGGAGAGATCACCACTTCCCAGATGCCAACACCTTCAGGTTTTTAAGAGGACGAGAGGGTGCGCAAAAAACTGGCCATTTTTTCATTAGGACCTTTTGGACTTCTAAAAACATTCCAAAAAAATGTATTATTGAAAAATAATCACTGGCTTTTCTGTTACCTTTTCGTTCTGTAAGCGTCTCCAAAGCTTTTTTCCTGATTTCCTTTCCTCGGGTCTCATCGTCTGTTTTCTTCTTTGTCTGCTTCATATCTTCGTCCAAATTCATGTCCAAGATGTCGCTAAGTAACTGTTCGTTCTCGGTAAACTCGTGTTCCACGCCGTACCTGAAAACAAGTTATAAATGAAGCTACAGGCATGTGTATTCTGAGGATCCTTAATAGTAAATACATAATGTATGTATATGATACTGCAGTTTGGACACGCAGTCGAGCGTGATTCATAGAATAATAAACTTTCATACTCACGCCTTCATGTCTTTTTTTCATCCTCTTCAAATTTATCCAGCAGCAACTTGGTCCTCTCCCGCACGCGTCTTGAATCAACTTCCAACTTGAAAGAATCAGCCTTATTCAAAGCATCTGCGATCTGGGCCCAACTGTTTCCTTGTTTGTGCGGATTTTGAGCATTTACTTCTCTAAGCAGGAGGGTATCGTCTTCATCTGAGAAGTTGACCCTTTTTTTCTGGTGGCCTGTTGTGCTACCTGGTTTGTATTGTCCATGCTGAAAAATGAAGAAAAAAAAGTGAAATGTCACATCATAGACTCATTGCGGACAAGTTTAATGGTCTGTCCAAGTGGTGGATTCAAGATCTTAAAATATTGGGGGGGGGGGGGGGCTTGCCCGCCTAGTGAATTCCTGGTAAAAAGCAAAGATCGCCCTCCCCCTTCAATCGTCCCATGTCCGAACCCGCAGCAATCCAAAGCCTCGAGACACGCAACACCGTCGATCACACACTTTGGTATAAGTCCTATGCATGCGCCTGGCCTTATAGCAAAAAGCTGGGTCCTTATTCACGAAGCTTCCGCAAATTTTTGAGTTAAGCCCAGTTCATACTCGCTCGCCGACCCACATGCGGAACGGAAATTTTGGTCGCCGTTCACTCGCGGGAGACCCTTATGTAACAAGTGAAATGTGACATGCGGAACATGGACAGAGGCGGACAACTCGCATTGCGCTGTGCACCCGGACGACTTGTGCGTAATACATAACCGTTTGTAATCCGTTGGACATAAACCAAATTTAACTTTTTCCGCATTGCGCTTCCATTCAGTCTACATTCATCGCCATGTCTTCGAGGAAGAAACAACCTTTTTCTACTACTGAAGATGAACGTTTGATCGAAGAGGTTCGGAAATATCACAACCTCTACAATAGCTCTCTGTCCGAGTACAAGGATCATGGCAGATGCGAGGGGAGCTGGGTATCCATTGGTCAGCATTTTGATGACAGACACTGGAAAGACATGAAAGATAGGTGGAAATACCTGAGAGATCAGTACACGAAGGTGAAAAAGTCTGCAGGTGGTCGAAGCGGTGACCCTGGAGGGAATAAGATGAAATGGAAATACTATGATCTGATGAGTTTCCTATCAGACCATATTAAACATAGAGAGACTGACGGAAATGTACAAAGGTAAATGAACAGTTTATTTTGGGTTTCCAACCTTTACAATTATATTATATGCAGTTTTTATGTTATTAAATTTTCTCATTCATAGTCTTTCATGGTAATTTTATAATGATTTAGGAACAAATTATCTTTTGCGATGCAAGTACCATTTATTGACATGTCCCCCCCCCCCCAACATTGAAGTTAATATTGTCATTTGGCTAAACTTTAGAATCCCCGATCGGATGTCCTTCCGCGATTTCGTATGGTGTGATTCGGTTTTCTAGGTAATGAGTGAAGGTTGTACGTTGCGACATTACTAGGAATACGCTCCTCCTACTATGCTATTGCCTATTAAGTTTAAACAGCACGTTGTAGGTTGAAGAATATAAGATAAAATTATAAGACTCAGGTTGTAGGTTGAAGAATGTAAAAGAGTACAAATAAGTGTAGAAACCGCAGGTTATAGGTTGAAGAATGAAAAATAAAATTATAAGACTCAGGTTGTAGGTTGAAGCATGCAGGTACCTCCATGGTTGAAGATAAGTCGAAGATGCCGTATTATGAATGTGTTAAAGTACGTAAAGTGTATATCATATGTAATATTATATATCATATATATTGTATATATATTATATATTATATTATATTTCATACATAATATATAATATATATATACAATTTTTTAAAAAATTAATACTTACATTTTACAAAACATATATAAAGAATTAAAATAAATGGCGAAATAAATACATAATTATAATAAAATAAAATAATTCTAATAAAATGGGAAATACAGTGGAACCTCCCTAAGCGGACACCTCTTTATTAGGGACAACCTCTCTATTAAGGACACTAGTTTTGGTACCAAATTGGTACTTTCCATTTAATTTGACGTCTCTAATCAGGACACCTCTCTATTAAGGACAGCATTTGTCAGTCCCGAGAGTGTCCTTCATAGAGAGGTTCTACTGTAACACAAACCTAAAACTAACCAACTCTTACCCTGTAACCTTAGCACCCCCATGATACTACCCCTACCTCAACCTAAACCCCAACCCCTAACCCTAACCATACTACCCCTCTACCCCTACCCCCACCCCCAAAACTAACCATACTACCCCTCCCCCACCCCCTAACCCTAACCATACTACCCCTACCCCTAACCTTAGAGCCCCCATAATACTACCCCTAACCCTAACCTAGTGCCCTCATAATACTACCCCTAAAGGAAGGGTGTTGGTGAGGGTCAGCAATAGCATTGAAGGAAGGGTGTTGGTTAATAGGGTTAGCAATAGCATTAAAGGAAGGGTGTTGGTGAGGGTTAGCAATAGCATTAAAGGAAGGGTGTTGGTTAATAGGCTTAGCAATAGCATTAAAGGAAGGGTGTTGGTTAGGCTTAGCAATACCATTAAAGGAAGGGTGTTGGTTAGGCTTAGCAATACCATTAAAGGAAGGGTGTTGGTTAGGGTTAGCAATAGCATTAAAGGAACGGTGTTGGTTAATAGGGTTAGCAATACCATTAAAGGAGGGTGTTGGTTAGGGTTAGCAATACCATTAAAGGAAGGGTGGGTTAGCAATAGCATTAAAGGAAGGGTGTTGGTTAGGCTTAGCAATAGCATTAAAGGAAGGGTGTTGGTTAGGCTTAGCAATACCATTAAAGGAAGGGTGTTGGTTAGGGTTAGCAATAGCATTAAAGGAACGGTGTTGGTTAGGCTTAGCAATACCATTAAAGGAAGGGTGTTGGTTAGGGTTAGCAATAGCATTAAAGGAAGGGTGGGTTAGCAATAGCATTAAAGGAAGGGTGTTGGTTAGGCTTAGCAATACCATTAAAGGAAGGGTGTTGGTCAGGGTTAGCAATAGCATTAAAGGAAGGGTGTTTTTTAGGCTTAGCAATAGCATTAAAGGAAGGGTGTTGGTTAGGCTTAGCAATACCATTAAAGGAAGGGTGTTGGTTAGGGTTAGCAATAGCATTAAAGGAAGGGTGGGTTAGCAATAGCATTAAAGGAAGGGTGTTGGTTAGGCTTAGCAATACCATTAAAGGAAGGGTGTTGGTTAGGGTTAGCAATACCATTAAAGGAAGGGTGGGTTAGCAATAGCATTAAAGGAAGGGTGTTGGTTAGGCTTAACAATACTATTAAAGGAAGGGTGTTGATGAGGCTGAGCAATACCATTAAAGGAAGCGTGTTGGTTAGGGTTAGCTATAAATTTGTCTGGATATTGAGGCAGAGATTTCGGATATTTATTAGATTTTTCTTGAGGTTGCCACAGAACCATCCGGCGCATCTGTTCAAACACTAATGACCTCTGAAACATATGCGATCCTAGTCCACTGTCTTCACAACTTGGGGCTACACAAGGCGAAATACATTGATGGCGCCATTGAAAAAGCCCTCAAGATGGATGGTGGACAAGCCTTCTTCAGGCGAGACGTCGGGTGAAAAGAAAAGAGGAAAACCTCGTAAAAGATGTCGTTTTGTTGTCTGTTTCAGCATTTTACACACATCAGCTATAATTGGTATGGTATTTACTTATTACATGTATACTAGTAAGTGTTTTCAAGAAGCCAATTTTTATGATGGCTGCACATTATGTAGCGCATCACTGTCACATGTTGCAGGAGGATTTGCAGATGCAATGTCTCTTAAGAAGGCATTGAACTTGTCACTGTCATTCTCTCCGAGCTTTTCTCCAAAGATATTCAGCCAAATATCCACCAGTCCTTTCTGCATGAAACAGGTAGAGAGCGTTTAACGTGTCGCCAAGAGCCTCGATTGTGTTAGTGCATGTGCCGTCCTCAGCTTTATACTCGATCGAATGGTTTACTTTTCTATGCACGTTTTTGCTCGTCGTTCGACGTTGCGTTAAAAATGTTTTGACGCATCAGCGACTTATAACGTTTCGTAACATAATAATTGTTGTCGGTAAAATGGTGCTGACGTCGGAGAAATGGTGCAGACAATTTATGTTACGAAACGTTATAAGTCGCTGCTGTCGGAGAAATGGTGCAGACAATTTATGTTACGAAACGTTATAAGTCGCTGCTGCGTGAAAACATTTTTAACGCGACGTCGAACGACGAGCAAAAACGCTCTGATGGAGACCGGCCCTTATGGAGACGGGCCCTTTAGTTAGAATGAGATGTATACGATTAAAGGAAATTGATGTTAGAATGAGATTAATATTGAGATTAAGGGCCGGTCTCCATTAGAGCGTTTTTGCTCGTCGTTCGACGTCGCGTTAAAAACGTTTTGACGCGTCCTCAGTGAGATGAAGGGTGCCATGACACAAAGTTGAATAGCTAGAGATAAAATGAAATCCCAACGCTAAAATGTTGCTTCACTCATTCATCACCGTCTGGCCTTCAAGTAAGTCGGAAGAAATAAGTCATGTGTCTCAAACTGCAATCTTGAGGAGATGTTTATTATAGCACCCTATAAGGGTGTCCTGTGGACAGCGGATATAGCACCCCAGTAGGCAGGGCCGGCGGAGCCGGGGATTAGGGGGGTATTTCCCCCCCCCCCCCCCAATATCTGGCCAGACGATGCCCCTTTTTTGCCAGAAAGCATTGCGAGACGTCGCATCCAACATTTCCAAAAGGACTCCAATCTCTAATGCAATTTGGTGCTGAAATGCCGGGAAAAATTGTCTCTAGTGTTCTAATTTTTAAAAAAATTCTGGGGGAGTTTTGTCCAAATTGTTGAGATATCTTGGAAATCAGAGCGAATTTCAAGATTTCTTAACAACTTGGACAAAACTATAGTTCTTAGAGTGCTGTAACTTGCGACCTACGACCACCAAACTCTCAACCTGCAACTTGCGACTTTCTACCGACTGTTATATTTTTTCTACAAACACAACCTGCAACTTGCGACCTACGACCACCATTGTTAAACCTTTTCCCCAAACTCTCAACCTGCAACTTGCGACTTTCTACCAACTGTTATATGTTTTCTACAAACACAACCTGCAACTTGCGACCTACGACCACCATAAACATTTTTCCCAAACTCTCCACCTGCAACTTGCGACCTTCCACCAACTCTTACATTTTTCCTATGAACCACCAACTGCAACTTTTGACCTACGACCACCTTTAACCTTTTCCCCAAATTCTCCACATGCAACTTGAGACCTACTACCAACTGTTGCCTTTTGCTTAGAGTCGCTCAACCACTCTCTTGCAATGTCTTGCATTTCATTACAGAGAGTGGCTCGTACTGATCTCCGGGACTACTTTATCTCACTCCTACGCGCACCTTACTTCCGGTCGGGGATTCCAAAGTCGTTCCTGTCATTTATATTGCAGGTCGTCTTGCACGAAGATGCATCGGGTAGGAAATGAAAGCAATGACGAGGACCGGCGTTCTATCGCTGATGAGGAAAGCGATGACGCCGGTGAAAAGGATCACGAGGAGCCAACTGTTTCTGCATCAACAAACAGCAACGACACATCGCGGATCTCAATCGGTACATGTAAAGTCTCGACAAAGAAAACCGCCACCAAATCTTCGAGAATGCAATGTAATGATGTTGATGAAGCCATGGTTACGTACCTCCGAAACAAGGCATCTGCAGTGACAAATGTTGACGATAACCATTCTGAGGCACTATTCGGGAAAATGGTTGGCGCATCGTTAATGAAATTCTCGAGGAAAAATCGTTCTCTAGCCAAGTTGAAAATTCAGCAAGTACTGTTTGAAGTGGAAGAGAAAGTCATTGCAGAAAGTGATCCTAGGCCTAATGTTACATTGTTTCAGACACAGCCTACAGGAAACCAACTAAATACCATGGCAATGACATCCGCCTCAACATCAGCACTATCGTTCAACAGTGATAGTTTCATCCCACCTGCTGAATCACCACTGACCTCTTTCCAACGTCCCACTGGTACCTTTTTCCCAACAGATTCGTTCAGACATTAGGTGACAATTTTCATGGTATGCCTAACTTACCCATTTAACTAGTGTTTTCAGACCGACATGTATCTAAGGTAACGCAGGGTGTCTTCCGCGATCAACAACATTTCTTTGCCAGGGAACCATTCCGTGGTTTGTTTGGAAATATTCGGACAGTGTGTCTCTGATCTTCGTTGCCTGCCTTGTTGCTACATTGGCCCCTAGTCTTCCAACCTCCTGCAAGTTTGTATCTGTTTTTGTAATTTCCCTCCATTGCCCTGGTTTCAATTCGCCATCTTCCCCAATGAAGTCTACAAACTGAGGTGGTACATAGCGAACACGTGGGTTGAAATGTCCGTCATTTGCCAAAAGAAAGTTATGAAGAGCGATTGTAGCTTTGACCATTACGTCAACGTTTTCTGGCTTTACTTCTATTGGACCTCTAAATATTCGCCACCTTGCTGCTAGTATGCCGAAAGCATTTTCAACACGCCGCCTGTTCCTACTGAGACGATAGTTAAATACTCTGTGCTCATAATCCAATCCAGTACCTGAAAAAAAATTACATCCAATTTATTGATATCGGTAGGAAGCATTGTCCATTAACTTGTAGGATAACTTTCTAACTGATATAATAAACTTGAATATATACAAAAATATTTTTTGGTTCAAATGGATTCCAGCTCTCTTGATACTCCCTCTTTCATCAAACTCGGTCAAGGAATAAAAATCTGTTTCTATAACTTTCATTTAAATTTTCCTGGATTCGCGCCAAAAAACTAATGGAAAATGCTTTGCGCCATTTTCGAATATTTAAAGGGAAGTTATAGAAACATATTTTTGTCAAATGACTGATTTATGGCATTTTCACAACTATTTTCGTCGCGAATCGGCACAGTTAATCCGTTCAGTAGCAAAATGTGCAACCGTTATACTTACCAGCATATGACCTCATCAGGTTCTTCTTCAGTGGGAATGCTTCATCTCCAAGAAACATACAGGGGACCACGATATCAGTTCCTGGGAGACAACCGGACTCTGGTATGCCCAATGTGTCATTATCCATCTTGATGCCAAACTGTGATCGACTGAAAACTCCGCCATCTGATTCTCTTCCATAAGTTCCAATATCAACCATTCTGAATCTGTGTTTACCATCTGCTACCGCCATGAGAATGATGGAGTGATACTTTTTGTAATTGAAATAATCACTTCCGGATCGAGGAGGAGCTTTGATAGCAACATGTTTCCCATCTATTGAACCTAAGCACATGGGGAAGTTCCAGTTCTGCCAGTTCTCTGCAGCAATTCGGATGCAATCATCCTGTGTGGGTACGGCCACAAAGTCGTCTTTAAGGACGGTCCATAGAGCCTCGCATGTTTCATATAATATGCCACTGATAGTTGACTTTCCGATACGGTAGCTGTCGGCTACACTTTGCTGGGAATTCCCGGATGCTAAAATTCGCAACGTTACAGATAGTCTCTCTGCTTCAAATATTGGAAACCTATGAGTACCTTTGTGAGCAATGAAAGGTGCAACACGCCGCAGCAAGTCATCAAATGTAACATCGTTCATTCGGAAATATCGTTGATGCACTTCTCTGTCATTTAGAGCACGCATATCATTTACAAGAGAATGAAATTCACCTTTCGTCTCCCTTGGCAAATTAAGGGGTCTCACGTACCACCTTCGTTCGGGAAGATTTCGTCGTCGCCTTTGCCTCAACACATTATAAAGGAGGATCACCTCTTCATCCGACGAATCCATGGTCACAAATGAACGAGTCGACCGGAATACTCGCAGTTACATAGTATGAATTGAAGCGCAACAAAAACGCGTCCACAACACGCTAGCCGGATCCGTCACTTCCTGGACGGAAGCGCGCGCATTGCGTTTTGAGTCGGACGATTGGTCCGCTCAACTCGGCGGAGTGCGCCGACTACTCGCCTACCAAAGCGCAACTGTGGGTCGGCGAGCGAGTATGAACTGGGCTTTACGGTGGCATTGCGGGACCGTGAAATGTTGGTTAAGGGTATTCACAAAACATCCCGTAACGACTCCATAAATGTAAGGATCCGTAAATTGCGCAATGACCGCAACTCGGCTAAAAATTGTGAAGGCATAATCAATGGATAGCAATGGGACAAATATTCCTCCTACATAAGATCTTATTGCCTTATTCGTCAGTTTTTCGGCATGCGTTTTAATACACTGGCCAGACGTTTGTAGAGTCACTTGGTCTGTGGTTCTGAAGCCGTGAAGATGTCGGAGCCAAAGAGGACGAGATGGAAAAACTTCACTCCCAACGAAACTAATCGACTAATCGAGTTGGTGGAGGACAACTACCGTATTATTTCATCGAAATTCAGTGACCAAGTCACCCTTAAAAGAAAAAATGACGCGTGGTTGGAAATATCTAGGAAGTTAAACGCCATCAGCCCGTGTCTACGAACTGTAGAGGAAGTAAAAAAGAAGTGGGACGATAGGATCGGACAAGGGATGGCAAGACCGGTAATGTCCCGAGGAGTCCCAAGAGCGATTCTCTGACCGATACAGAGCGACGTGTCATCGGGATGCTGGGCGCTGCTCAAGTTTTCGGTATTAACAACCGTGACGAGTATGACACCGCCGCTTTACCGAGCTATAAGAAAGAATCAAAGGTAGGAACTTGTGAAAATAAGCTTTAATCACATAAGTTACTGAACCTTGACATACCACACACTTCGGCTAATTAACTTTTCAAATTATTGCATCCCATCACAACATTTTATCTCGTGCGTCATTTTCCCTCTGGTAGCAGCTTGGACTAGGCCTATCGTTCGATCTGACCCAGTTTTGAATGCCTACAAGGGGGCGGTAGCAGGTATTCCTCCTCTAAGGACGTATTGGCGTAATGTTTGGTCAGACGTCGGCTGGATAACATGCTGAAATACAATTCAAAGTATTCATATAACCTTAAATCTACAAGAATGAAGTTATACCTCATCATGGCGAAATAATTTCCACTATAGGCAGTCAATATTACGTCACATTGTTTGTATTGCAGCGTTCGCGTCAAAGTGCAACGGCAACTCGTGCTTGTGTCGAGTCCGATGATGCTTTCGATGAGCTGATGGAGGCACCGACACAGACATTCGGCAATTACTCCGACTTCGATGAACCAGCTGATAGCCAGGACGAGGATTTTCGCGTTGCAAAGCCACCTCCAAAAAAGACTCCCCGTGTAAGCCCAACTACAAGTAACAGTACAAGTGCAGGGAAGAAATCCGTAACCGAAATGATGCTGGACGTTGAAACCCGCCGGCTAGATGTTGACAAGCGCCGCTTGCAGGTCGAAGAGAAGACTCTGACCACTCTTGAGCAACTTGTTGACATTGAAAAGAAAAAATTGGAACTGATGACTCGCCAACAATCTATCAGCAATGCTCCTAAACCCTGCCCCAATGTAAGCGTCATCACTGAAGGTTTGTTTCAAAAGCTGGGTAAGAAGGGTGCGCACTAGCCTTCTTCCAAAAGTTATCAAGTAATGTATGCGGAAGCCACTCTGTATTGCAACTATGTATTGTATTATTGAATAATTACATACTTCAATTCCCGAAATTTTGTCTGATTACTCTGTTCCTTACAGCTTGACCATCCACATCATCTGGATAGAGTGGGGGATTTCGGTCCAAGTCTGCATCGTCCACCAAGTTAGGTGGTGCACCCCGTGGCACTGGTAAACCATGCACCTCACATATATTATGGAGGACAGCAGTTGCCATGATAACCTTGCAACTTCTCTCCGGCCTGAGTGTAAGGTTGCCACCTAAAAGAAATGCAAATGAGTTTTACATACTTAATGTAGGTCCACTCTATCTGAAACCTGACAATAAAGTCAAAGAAAGCCAAACTTTAATGGATAATGATGGCACTGTATAGACCTTACAACAGCGGTTTTATGGCACTACTTACCATCTCTATGTAGGCACAACCACCGCATTTTCCACCTCGAAAATGTTCCCTCAATTCTTTGTCTCATACGTCTGTGATGAGAATTATACCTCCTCTCTGCCTCGTTTTCTGGATTTCGAATTGGTGTCAAAAGCCACGGCGCCAAGGGATACGCACTGTCTCAAAGTAGGTAGCCATCGTTTCCTCCACCATTCTGCAACAACCGGTTGAGATGGCATTGGCGCCAAATGAACGCGTCACGTCATGAGCAGCCCCTGGCCAATTTGCAACTGTGTTGAGGAATTTTTTATCCTCAGAGCAGACACCTTGCACGTTTATTGCTGGGTATTGATGCCTGCATACATAAGCATCATGTAAAAGTGGGGCTTCTAACTCACTGACGTTTGACTGACTTTTCTTTCAGTCAAATCCCAGTCAACACGTTTCAAAACTTATCTCAGTCAAATCCTAGTCTAAATAGTTTCCAGTCATTTCTCAGTCAAGTCACAAAATCGTCCAAATCGTCCAAATCGTCCAAATTTATAAAAATTTACTAAATTTACAAAAATTACAAAAATTACAAAAATGACAAAAATTAAAAATTACAAAAATTACAAAAATTACAAAAATTAAAAATTACAAAAATTACAAAAATTAAAAAAAATTAAAAAATTTATAAAAAATTACAAAAATGACAAAAATTTAAAATTTAAAAAAATTACAAAAATTACAAAAATTTAAAATTTAAAAAAATTACAAAATTTACAAAAATTACAAAAATTATCAAAATGACATAAATTATCAAAATGACAAAAATGACAAAAATTTACAAAACGTCTACTTAACAGAAAACTTTTTCTTGTAAATAAAATGAACTTTCCGTCAAATGAAGAACTTGAATCAAGAATCACAGAGTCAACAGATTATCTAAAATTTAAAGATCTTCCAGTGAACAAATGGTACAAAATCAACTCATTCAGAAGTATAAGCACAAAAATAGGAGAATCAACACTTCTTGAACTTGAAGACTCAGAATCTAAAGAATTGACAGTGTGGGCGACGAGTGTCATCAAACAAAAAATAAATCTTGATCACAATTATATAAGATTCACAGGAGTCAAGGAAACAAAACAGGGTAAAAAGTTTTATGGATTTAACCTCTTGGAATAATGACTAAACCTATATCTAAAGAAAATTATTTTCTTGTAAATAAAATGAGAGAAGTATATGTCAATTGGAGAAATCTTCCTGATAATACTTGGTATAAGATTGATAGATTGGATTATTTATCAATAACAGATAAGTATGATTTTTTACTATTTGTATATCCCAGAGATGATAAAAAAACTTTGTATATTGTAAGACTGACAAAACGAATAAAGGATAAAATTTTAGACCTGGGTGATATAAGCCCTCTTCTACACGATGATGTCTTCATTTACAAAAAAGACAATGATATGAGTCAACATTGGATTTTTTAAAAAAATTAAAAAAAGTATGTGTACAGACTTCAATTAAATATTCTTCAAGTCGATCTGAAACAGTTCATTTCTATACTGATATTGTTTCAGCTTAGACTTTATTCTACTTTCGACTTTTACAAAAACTTTTTCTTCTAAATAAATGAAGCCTCATCCATGATGATTTTCACAAATTCTCATGGGTGTGGTGAACCCTAAGTTCTAGATTTTCGCTCAAGTGAGGATTAACTAGAATTTTAAATTTCACTTCAAAGAGATCCATATCTCTTTACCTTATTTCCAAAGGCTAGTACTTTAATCTCGTCTGTTGATATAGTTTTTATTTATATTTGTTGGCGTCATCTCTATTTGGAATCTTATAATCAAAAACTTGATTATAAAATGACTTATTGAAACCGAAACTAAAAAAGGGGAATCCCCTAAACGTATACTTAACTAAAAACTTTTTCATAAATAAATGGAGCGCCCGTCATCGAATAAGAATAAAAATTTACAAGATTTGTTATCTACTGATGAACTCAAAATTCTCGCCTACAGAAACAAGGTAAAGAATTATGGTTCACTTTCAAGAGAAAAGTTACTAGAAAAACTTCAACACATTACAAATAGTTTCAATGATGTTGAAGTGAAAATTGAAAAAAATATTTCACAACTCTCTCAAATCGAAAAAAGAGTTCTAGCTCAACGACTAGGTTTAAATCCAAGAAAATACAAAAAAGAACAACTAGAAAATATCATTGAAGAAAAAATCCAAAAAGAAAATCTGTCCAACATCAAACCAAAACCTGTAAAGCCAAAAATTTCTATTAGAAAACCTCTTTTAGAAAAAGTCAAGGCTCTTGGCCATAAGAATTATCAAAATCTCAATATTGAGAAATTGAAAGAACTCTTGACCAAAGAACCAGTGAAAAGACTTTTGAAATCAGATCTTTTTAAACAAGCTAAAGAGATTGGTATTGATGTCAAAGAAAGTATGAAAAAATCACTGATTAAAGACCTCATTGAAAAACATTCAGAGTTAAAAACATTCAAAAAAGTCAACTCTGCTTTCAGAGGTTATGTTAATCATTTTCAAATGGAGGGACTTCCTAAAATGGGTGTTGAACCTTACTTGGAAAAAATAGAACCTATTCTTCAAGATAAAATTAAAGCTGAAACTCAGCACAACAGTTTGAAAATTAGCATTGTCTTATACATTTCAATGCAGCGAAAAAACGAAGTTCAGGAGTTTCAACTGCGAACCAGATACACTGTCCTTTTTGGGCAAGAGCTAGATTATCCCAAGTTGATTGAAGACATGTTAAAAGACTTGAAAAATTTAGTTCAAAAGGGTTCAGGTTGGAAACTCATCGAAGTAATCAAGATTGAACTACATACTATCAATTACACACCGCTTTCAGGATCAAGCTATATTCCTTTGCCAGATAAGATTCAAAATAAAAAAGCAGTGATTAATGTACAAAATTCTGATCAAAAATGCTTCAGATATTCTGTTGAAGCTTATATTTTAAACTTAGAGAAAAACACAGAGCGAGTGTCAAATTACAACAAACCTGAATTTGACCACATGTTCAAAGACCTAGAATACCCAGTTACCCTCAAAGATATTGACAAATTTGAAAAGAACAATCCTGACATTGCGGTTAATGTGTTTACATTTATTCCTAGACAGAAAGTGATTGGAGATTTTGAAACAGTAGTTTACCCAATTTTCCCAGTTAGAATTTCAGAGAGAATTTTATCAGAAGACAAGTACATCAATCTTTTACACTACAAAGAAAATGACAACATGATTGACGAGTGTGAAAAAATAGAAGACATCCAAGACAATGCTAACTACCATTACACATGGATTAAAAATTTCTCAAGGCTTGTATCTACATCTCATTCAAAACAAAAAGCAGCAGTCAAAGTATGCTTCAGATGTATGAAAGTTATTTCAGCATCAACGAGCGAACTCCTTGATAAAATGTATCATGAACATCTTGAGAACTGTGTACAGTTTGAATGTGTCAAAGTGAGTATGCCTTCAGATGAAAATAACATCTTACTATTCACTAACTTAAAAGCACAGCAAAAACATCCAGTTGTAATCATCGCTGACTTTGAATCATCTTTGAAGACTATCGACAAACAATTAGGTGAAAAAACAGTTCAAAACCAACAGCATATTCCAAACAGCTATGCGATTTATATTCAGTATGATCAGTCACAAATAGCGAGGAAAAATAAGATGTTTACCTATATTCAGCAGGCAGAAGATGAAGACATTGGTGAACACTTTGCCAATACAGTAACTTCTATCTGTTCACAGATTGGGAAAAAATTTCTTCTCAACCCTAAGCCAATGGATGCTTTGACTCACGAGCAGCAAACTAGTTACAATTATGCTAGAAACTGTTATCTCTGTGACAAAATGTTCACAGAAAAATATTTCAAAGTCCGTGATCACAATCATTTCACAGGCAAATACAGAGGAGCAGCTTGTAATAATTGTAACCTTCAATTTCAAACTCCAAAGTTCATACCTGTGTATTTTCACAATTTGTCAGGCTATGATGCACATCTGTTTGTGAAAAATTTAAAAGGGAGACTGAATGTCATCGCCTCAAACTCTGAAAATTATATATCTTTCAGCAAGGTTTTACCTATCAATGATGATGAACAAATTGAAATAAGATTCCTTGACTCTTACAGGTTAATGCAGTCTTCACTAGCAAATCTAGCTAAGAATTTGCCTAATCAGCAAATGAAAAATTTAGCTAAAAAATTTAATGGTGAACACTTTGACCTCGTAACAAGAAAAGGTGTCTATCCGTATGAATGGGTAGACTCCTACGAAAAATTTCAGAGTCAACAGTTACCATCCATTGAAGAATTTTATTCCACCTTTAACAGCACCAAAATTTCACAAGAGGAGTACCTACACGCTCAACATGTGTGGGATAGGTTCAACTGTCAAACCTTTGAAGACTATCACAAAATTTATCTTGAGACAGATGTTCTACTCCTAGCTGACATTATTGAAAATTTTAGACAGACCTGCATGGACATCTATAATTTAGATCCCGCATTCTTCTACACATCACCAGGTTTGTCATGGCAAGCGATGCTAAAAATGACAAAAGTTAAAATCGAACTCCTCACAGATGTGGACATGTACAACTTCTTCGAACTAGGTATTCGTGGTGGAATATGTCAAGCAAGTCACAGATATGGCAAAGCAAATAATCCATATTTAGAAAATTTTGACTCAGAAAAACCTACAAGTTACATCACCTATGTTGATGCGAATAACTTGTACGGTGTCGCGATGGGTCAAGATTTACCAGTGAGAAAGTTTAAATGGATGAAGGACTTTTCCAAGTGGCGACAAATTCCATGCACACTTGAAGTGGATTTAGAATATCCTAAGCATTTACACAATTTGCACAATGACTATCCTCTTGCTCCTGAGCACAAGAATGACAAGCTCATTCCTAACCTGCAAGACAAGAAAAACTACATTGTGCATCACAAGGCCTTGAAGTTCTATTTGAGTCAAGGTCTCAAATTGAAAAAGATTCACAGAGGTATTTCATACGAAGAGTCTAACTTCTTGAAAGAATACATTGACTTAAACACAAGTCAACGTGCAAATGCCAAAAATGACTTCGAAAAGGACTTCTTCAAATTGATGAATAATGCGATATTTGGCAAAACTATGGAGTCCGTCAGACGTAGAAAAGACATTACCTTAGCCACAACTGTCAATCAGCTTCGAAATTTAGTCAATTCGAACAACTATAGAAGTCACAAAATCTTCTGCAAAGATCTAGTCATGGTAGAACGACAAAAAGCAGAAGTCTATCTCAATAAGCCAATATTTATGGGACAGGCCATTTTAGACCTCTCTAAAGAGCATATGTATGACTTCCATTACAGTCATATGATGAAAAAGTATGGTGACAAAGCACAACTGCTTTACACTGATACAGATTCACTAGTCTATAACATTCAGACTGATGATATCTACAAAGACATGCAGAAAGATGCTCACTTGTATGACTTCTCTAATTTTCCTAAAGACCATGCACTGTTTTCAGAAGCGAATAAAAAAGTCATTGGCAAATTTAAAGACGAAGAAGCTGGTCATGTCATCACTGAATTCATCGCACTCAGATCAAAACTATACAGTTATACAACTGACAAAGACGACGAAGTCAAAAAATGTAAAGGAATTAAGAAGAACGTAGTCAAAAATGAGATTTCCTTTGAAGATTACAAACAAGTGTTGTTGGAAAAAATTCCAATTGAAAAAAGCATGAATGTCTTTAGAAGTCGAAATCATCAACTTTACACAGAAAAAGTGAGCAAAGTAGCTTTAGATGCAATGGATACAAAAAGACAAATTTTAGAAGATGGCATAAGTACTTTAGCTTTAGGACATTACGACATTGTAAATAAATGAAACAAGGGCTACCAAATTGGTAGCCCTGATTAAAAAAATAAATAAAAATATAGAAATAAAAATAATAATAAATGGAAACACACAATGCATTTCCACCCTATCTTAAATTTAATCCAGATGCAAATTATCCTGTCACTTACAAGAATAATTCTTTAACCAAAGATCCTTTCATCCATCAAAAAATTCATGTAACACCAAATCAAAGTTTTTATTTCAATACAATTGATATTTTCCTAAATAAAGTGAATCCACGAAAATTTACCACTTATTCTCAAGTTCAAGATTATATTAAAAATGCAACCATGGATAACTGGGAAAACCAATTTAAATTTGCATTATACTGTGCTTCATCAGGTTCAGGTGTAAGCTGGCATAATCATATTAATCATGCTGACCCCTTAGTACAGAGTATTTTTAGATTCCATGTCTATTTTACCATCAGAAAGATATTACACCAGCTTAAAATTCCTTTACCAGGAAATCCTGACTTTAATCCATCAAAAAATCCTTACAATAAACAAGCCTATGAAAATTTGAAACTTGAATTTGGCTCCGTTGACTTCAACTATTTTCACAAAGGGAAAATACAAGCGCTAGACATTGTCATGGACAATGGCAACTATTATTTGAATGATCCTAGTAAGTTTCCGTTTAATGCAGATAAAAAAGGATATGTCTATGCAGACCATCATAGACTTTATATTGATAATTTATCGTTCATTTACTCAGACGATTGGACAAATTTTATCACCTTAGACAGTCAAGGATTGACTAAAGCAGGCATGAGTAGAATCAATGAATCGATTCGAACTTATGTTTATTGTATTCTAGGTTCACAAACCATGATTCGTCAGGATATTCTTGGTTCATTGGACACGCAAAAGCAATTTGGAATTTTAGTGGAAGATGCGATTCAAGGTCAAACATTAGTCGATTCCATCAAAACATTTCAGTCAGCGAGCGTACTCATTCACTCAAAACAAGCGCTTGCATATGCTTTAGAAAAAGCAGGTTCACGATTAGATTTTGCTGTAGGCTTAGGATTACAACTTGTTCCAAGTCATATGCGCTTGCATATTGGTACAATTGAAGGATATAATAACTCTCTGTTAACCGCTACAGAAAATACAACTTTTGGCATCAATTCACATATCAATGTCAGAAAAAAAAGGACTGCATCAGCGATGCAACCTATTTTAGAGAAACCTGAAATAGCAAGTAAAAAATCTTTAGACAAGCGACGTGAGTCAGAGCACAGCCACGAGCGTCAGCGAGAGTCACATTTACCTTTTACAATGGGATTAATTTTTGTAGGTCTTTTAGTTCAAACTATTCTCTAAAATAAACAGACCATGAACGGCGTGAACACCCGCGAACGAAGTGAGAGTGTGCAAGAAGCATATGCAAGTTACAAATATCCTTCTGCTTTAAAATTTTATAAAATCATGAAAAAGAAGGATCCTAGTATAAAATTTGATGACATTGATCAATTTGTAAAATCTGAGAAAAGCTATCAGCTTCACAAAAAGCAGTCCAATAAAATCCAAGGTCACATTATTGCTTATCGTGAAAATGCTCTTTGGTTCATGGATTTGTTGGACATGAGTAATTACTCAAGGCAAAATAAAGGTTACAAATGGATTTTACTTGCTATTGATACATTTACAAGAAAAGCTTATGCTGAAGCTTTAAAAAATAAGACAAAATTTGAAGTGAAAAATGGCTTTGAAAAAATTTATAATGATACTGGAAGTATTACACTTATTATTACAGATTCAGGCAATGAATTTTTAAACAAACCACTACAAGATTTATTCAAAGAATTGAAAATTAGACATGGAACAGTGGATATTGGTGATCATCATGCATTAGGCTTAATTGATAGACTATCTAGAACTATTAAAGAAATGGTCTTCAAAGATTTCACAGAGAAAAATACAGTCAAATGGGTTGATACATTGCAAGATTACATTAGAGCATACAATGAAAGACCTCATTCTGGCATTTTAGACTATAGTCCAAATGAAGCTAACCTTCATGCTACTGAATTAGTTGAATTAAATGTAGAAAAATCTATGCCCGTTGTACACAAGTTTAACATTGGAGAATTAGTTAGAAAAAAATTGAAGAGACCTATATTTACAAAGGGTTACAAACAGATTTGGAGCAATAGAACTTACACTATCAAAAATATTGAAGGTGTTCATGCTATCTTAAATAGCGCAGAAAGAGTTAGACTTGATGCTTTGCAGCAAGTGACACAAGTGCTAGCTACAATTGATGAAGAAGCTGATTCTTCAGAGGTTGATCGCGTTGAAAAAGAAGCTAAAATTGAGTCAACAATTAAACACAAAGAAGGCTTAGATTCTAAAAATATTATTGACTCACGGTTGAGAAAGAAGTAAGATATTTATAATGTAAAATCACACGTCATGAACAACGTGAATGTATTATAAACATGTTACTCGCTACTCACTAAGCTCGTAAGCTTAAGCTCGTAAGCTTACTCAATTTGCAACGAAGGAAGTTCTTTCATTTCTTTTGGTACATTTTTCCATCTTCTACGGGTGAACATATAGTCTAAATAAGTTCCAACGATAGTCCACCATCTTTCTAATTTGGTGAAACTGTCATTCACTGATATCTCAAGTTGATCCACTTTAGTATTGACTTTAGTCGCTGTTATAACGTCAGGATTTAACTGACTGTTTTTTATTTTTCGAATGTCCTCTTTTAGTTCCTCAATAGCTGCTGGGTAAAAGTATTTAATCCCACACATGTTGACCATTTTATTTTATAAAAATTTTCTTCTTGTTCAATGTGCCAAAAATGGCACATTGATTTTTTTTTTTTTAAATTTTACTATAAATAAATGGACACATCATTTGGTAAATATCTTGATCCTTATAGATCAAACAAAATAGCCAAGGGGCTCAAAGCTAAAAGAAATTATGAAGTCATTACCCATAATCCTAATTCTGTGAATCCTGGAGAAACACTTTATGTGAAAATTCCTCAGCTTGAAAAAGGACAAGTGATTGTTCCTAAAAGTTTGAAACTTACATTTAAACTTTCTACCTCATCAAAAGCAAGTAATGCAGCCAATGCTGCAGCAGCTGGATTTGTGGCGAATGTAGGTCGAAATATTGTTGAAAGAATTACTACTAAATTCGGTGGAAAAACAATGAGTGAAGTGGAAAAATCTTACATCTATAATACATTCAAGGATTTTTGGTTGACAGAAAAACAAAGGAAAAATCGTGTTCAGCAAGGTATTGACAAGGAGCAACGAAAAGATGCTATTAAAACAGCATTTGGTGACAGATATTGTATTCCTATTGAGTCAGAAATATTTGATGATCATCTACCTTTTTACCCATCAGCTATTTTAGAATCCATTGAATATAACATCAAATTCAATGACGCAAAATATGTTGTGACAGAAACTGCAACGTCAAAAACATATGCTGTGAAAGATATTCAACTTGAGTATGAAACAGTCTTTTCCACAGAACTTAGTGAGGAAATCGAAGCAATATATGCTGATACTAGATTTAGATATGAAGACGTGCATCTTTTGAGAACAGATTCAATTGGAAAGAATAAACGAATGAATATCAATGTAGATGTCAATCGCGCTTCTACAAAGGGTATTCTGATATTTTTCCAGAAAAATTACGCTGAGTATGATGCCGAAAATACAAGTTTTCAAAATCCAGACATCACTAATGTGACCATTACTTCAGAAGGAATTTCTCACTGTATATACAAGTCAGGAATGAACGCCTATAATCAATTTGATGAAGTAAAACGACTTTATATGTCAGAAGATCTTAAGCAAACTGAAGACTGCATGATGGATGTTGAGAAATTCTATGAAAATCATAAATATGCTCTGTGGATTGATCTGAGAAGTACAGAGGACAACTATTTACATGGATCTGGAACTGCCATGAGCAATATTAAACATGTTTTACAACTTGAACTTACCAGAAGTACTGAAACAGAATATGACATGCTAGTCTATATTGTAGCTGATGGATTAGTAGGGCTTGAGAATAAACGAGTAAAGGGCATTGTACACTAACCACAAAAATACTTTGCATGTGTCGGTTGTCAAATTTGAAGACCGAGTATATTCTTCAAAATGTTAAAAATAAACAGGTATGAACAATGAATTTTATTGTGATCCACCTTTCAATATGTTAATTGTTGGAATGACTGATTGTGGCAAGACCTACTTTATACTGGATTTACTTGAAAAAGAATTTCGTAAAAAATTTGATGACATTGTGATATTTTGTCCAACCATTGACATGAACAAAACTTACCAAGATAGAGCATGGATTACACAAGATAAAAATATACACATTTATCCTCCAAAATTAGTACTTACAGATTTAAATATATGCTTAGAAGATGCGATTGAAAATTTAAAAAGTCAAGATCATCAAACATTATTTATCATTGATGATTGTGCTAATTTGTGGGAATCAAAGAATAAGTGTACAAAATTGACTGAACTAGCTTTCTCAGGAAGACATTATGGAATTTCTGTGTGGCTTTTGACACAAAAATATAATGCAGTTGTAAAAGATTTTAGAGAAAATTGTAAACACATGGTGATTCATACAATGAATGATCAATTATCTATGGATCAAATCTTCAAAGAAAATCGCTGTATTCCACAAAGCGAAAAAGACACAGTTCTTGTGCAGATTGATGCAGGAAAGAAGCTTATACTGCGCAGAAAGATGCCTTTTGATTATTTTTTATCATAAATAAACACACCATGAACGGCGTGAATGTGGAAACTATTGTTGAAGAGAGTTACATGCGAAGTGAATTACTTTCACACTATCAATCAGGATTACTAAATAAACTAGGAATAAAATCATCTGAGGCTACAATTAAAAAAGCTTCACAAAAAAATATTGAAAAATTACATAATGAGTATAACATCAAATATAATACTCAGATTGCTGATGATTTAGTATCTAATTTACTATTTGGATATACTCAAGCAGTAAAAATTGTATTTCCAAATTTAGACCAAAAAAAATTACATGAAAAATTAAATGACAATATCATAGTAAACCATGAAATAAAAAAACAACTGGGTCAATATATGAACCCAACACTTTTAGCTGCAGGTACAATTGTAGTCAATACAGCTGAAACTGCAATGACGCATGAAAAATCAGAAACATGCGAGGATTCCTAAATTTTATAGAGTCCTCACTGACTTTATAAAATCTAAGATTATGGCCAATTTAATTTTTTAAAATCTTCATACACCTTTTCTAAAGAAGATGTTAATACACTCGCTGATGCAGCCGCTTTTGTGTCCAATTTTTTTAATTTTTTTCTCGTCGCTGCGCTAATACTTGCTGGTGCTAAAAGATAGTGTTCATTTAATTTTTGTAATATATGTTTATTAAAAAAGAAGGAATTTCTGTTTAGTTTATCCTTATTCTGTTCAAACAGGTCTTCTAACCTTTTCACATCCTTGGCAATTGAATTATAGTCAACTCTTTTGAACAATAGTTCGTCTTTATATTGTTCTTTAAATTTTGAAAATTTAGACATAACATACTTACGAGTTTTTTCCATGCCATAGTGTGATCCACAAATACGTTTACTTTGAATAGAATTTGTCCACAAATCTGGTGTATTCACAGAAGTATGAGAGTATGGATCAAAAGCATTGTCTACAGTTCCACAATCATTACAAACGACTTCAACCTCTAGTATAGTACAATCTGTTGAATAACAATCTTGACAAATCCAATGATTACAATATAAATTTACATATTTTCCAGCTATTTTAAGCTGCTCTCGCATGTCTAAAACAAGTGACATGTCATATTGATATTGTGTAAAACATCTTGCGTCATTTTCTAATACCTCAACAACTTTTTCATATATTTCTTCAAAGTTGTCAAATCTAACATCTTTCTTCATTTTATTTATGACAACCTAATTTTTATTATACAACAAAACCTAGTCATAAATCATCAAAACCTAGTCATAAATCATCAAAACCTAGTCATAAATCATCAGACTTTAATAGTCGCTAATAATGACTTTAATAATGACTTTAATAGTCGCTAATAATGACTTTAATAATGACTTTAATAGTTGCTAATAATGACTTTAATAATGACTTTAATAATGACTTTAATAGTTGCTAATAATGACTTTAATAGTCGCTAATATTTTTCATAAAATAAACAGATATGGACGGAGAAAACACAACAACTGAAATTACAAGAACAGAAAAGCCAAAGAATCCTAAAAGAGTTGAATGGGGTAAAAAATTAGGTCAGTTGAATAAAGGAAAGAAAAAAGTTAAAACAGATGATGACATTAAGCAAAGTTATTATTTGTCTACAAACTACTATCCTTTAATATTGATAAGTGGAATCACTTTAGCAGGTTTTGTTTGGTTCTACTCTAAAAAGGAGTCACCTATTGAGGAGTCACCTATTGAAAAATTAAATAAAAAACTTAAACCTAAACAAAAATCTGACAATCTGATCTTATAAATTTTAAAAAAAATTTTACTATAAATAAATGAGCACAATGATCGACACGAAAAATATTGGAAACACTATTTACCATTCTGCAGTTTTAGCAGCACTTGTTGTTGGCTATGGAATGGCTGCTAAAAAGCTACTCAAGTCAAATATTGGAGATCCTAGTAAACCTGACTTGATGGAAGCATTGAAGCTAACGGGTGCAGTGTCACTTGCTATTATTACAAAAGGATATCTGGAAAAGCAAGGATTGCCGAAGAACATCACTAATTAAAAAAAAATTTTTTAAAAAATCAATGTGCCAAAAATGGCACATTCACATATTGAACAAGAAGAAAATTTTTATAAAATAAATGGCTGGCATGATTTTAACTACAATTTTTGGAGCAGTAGCTAATGCGACTGCTTTCGTTGGAGGTAATGCCATGTTCCATGCATTTGATGCTAAGAATGCTGCAGAAGAGCGTAAAAGACACGATTTAGCAAGTGAAAAATTACAAAAGGAGTCAGCAACATGGTCGCACAATAGAATTAAACATCTTGATTTCCTTGCAGAACAACGCCAGAAAAAACATCAAGCACAATCAGACATGTTAGACATGAAAGACTCTATCCGCTATTATGACAGCATCCATCCTAAGCCAAATTTAACCCACTATTATAAACCTAGTCAGAGTCAGAAAAATTATGAACAAGCCTATATTGCGGGAAGTGTTATTGGATCAGCTGTTTTGTCAAAATTTATTTAAAATAAATGGAGAATGTCATGGAAATTGAAAATCCAGCATTTGAAGATGATTTTCAAGATGTTAGAGATGACATGAATGAAAATTATGATCAACAAGCAGCGGATAATAATGATTTAAGAAAAGAATTTGATCCACCTTCTAATGAAGATGATGTACGCATTGATACACCCGAAAGAAGAATGCAAATTCTTGAACCAAAATTAGAAAAACAATATGGTAAATTTATAAGTTATATTGAAAGAGATTTACTAAAACCACATATTAAGTCTGAAAATGGTGTATATTACTATGTAGAAGGAGATAAAAAATTACAATTAACTTACAAAATTGATTATAAAGGTAGTAAAAGTGGTGATTTTAGATCAAAAGAGGCATTGGAAAAAGGTAAACAAAAAGCTTTAGCAATTAAATTTCTCAAACATTTTGAAGGAAAAGAAACAATATCACTTCCTGAAGGAACACCTAAAATAACTGGAGGTGTTCCTAAGTCAGGAAATTTTCAAGAAAGATTGAATCAAGCAGCTGATGACCTGGATCCAGCTGGTGATTTAGGCTTAGGTGAACAAGAATCAAATGTTGTACAGGTTGCACCAATTCCTCTGGAACCTGAAATTATTGACACAAATGAACAAGCTTCTGCGAACGTAGAGAGTATTGTACAGGACACAAATATTGACACTGGTGAAACAAATTTTGTTGAAGTTGAACCTGAGACAGATATATCCAATGTTCAAACACATATTTTTGATGAAACAGGCAAACCTATGAAAACAAATAATTCTAAATTAGATGATGCTATTGAATACATCAGACGTAAGTTACGTGGCATTAGGGAAAAATATAGACTGATACGTAAGCGAATAATGGATAAAATAACCACACTGAGACAAAGTGATGATATTGAAATGGAACCATTAATTGAGAAAGAGTACAAAATTTTGTACAAGGCTAATGAAGAAGAAGTTGAAATTGTTGAACAACTCAAAAAAGACACTAGGAATATAGCTAAACAAACAGCTTACAATTTTAAAGATCAAGTCAATGATACAAGTAAATCCTTAGGAGACAGACTTGAAGCATTATTCAAGCTCAAAGGTTTTAAACTTGGAAGCATTGTGACTGCTGTGCTGATAGCTATCTCTGCCATTGGTGGAACTTTGGCTGCAGTATTTAAACCAAGTAAACCTTCTAAGTCAGGACCTAGTAAACCTATAGGACCGGGAAGACCTGATAGACCTAGTAAACCTATAGGACCTAGCAAACCTCCTAGTAAAATTACGCAGGGTCTGATAAAATTTAAAAATTGGCTGCTTTCTTTAGGTAAAAAAGCTTTAGTAGCTTTACCTGGAATTTTAGGCTCCATTGTGTCTACTATCTTAAAAGCAGCTGCTAGTGCTGTAGGATTTTTAGCAGAGCATTTGATTATTATGGTCGCTGTCACTATTTTAGTTATTGTTCAAGTATTATCAACCAATATAGGAAGCATTAAACAAAAAGCACATAAAATTTCTTCTAAAATAAATGAACGTTAGATTTCATGATGTATTAAGGATTCTACTTCCAGCTAGTATTCAGTCGTATGAAACCGTACAGGTTGAAAAGGCTATTATTCCTATGACTTACTATAATTTTTCAAGGAAATTGAATAATCACTATCTACGATTAGCGACTGTGGTCAATGAGGAATATACAGCACAGGATATAATTGTTATTCCTGATGGATTTTATTCTCCAGCTACTTATAATAAAGCAGTAAATGAAGCGCTGAGTGAAAAAGGACATGCTGATAAATTTGAGTTGAATTATATACCCAGTGAAGGTAAAATAAAAATTAAAGTTGAGCCACCATTTGGAGTCATTCTCCATAAAGAACTAGGTGAGATATTAGGAATGACTAATACAGAGATTACCTTCATAAGCTCAGAAATTACTGGTAATAAACCTTGTAAACTTCTACCATATCATGAGTATAGAATTTCTTGTAGTATTGTTGATACACATAAAAATTTAGTAAACTCCAAGCGCAGTGATCTTATTACTTCATTTGTTCCCAAGGGTAAATATTATGGAGATATTCATGAATATACCTCCCTTCAAAAAGTAAAGATCGCAAAGCACGATCATACTAGTATTGAACTACAGGTCAAAGATCAGAATGATGACCCCATTGAATTTTTAACTCCAGTTTCAATTGATTTACGGTTAGAATAAATGGATGATATAGATGGTGTTGATGCTGAACAATTTAGACTTGAAAAAATTAAAGAAAAAATTACAGAATTAGAGCTTAATATTGAAAAAAGAAAAAAATTAAATAAAAATTATAAAAAAGCTAGTCAAATCTTACACGGATGTGAAATTGGTATGTATATTACCAGTGTCACAGTCGCATCAATTGGAGCTGCGACAGTGATTGGAAATGTCATCAGTATTCCAATTTCTGCCATTTGTACACTCCTAGGATTGGTTGGAAAAATTGTAGTTCCTAAATTAAGGAAAAAGGAGAAAAAACATTTAGATATTTTAATTAAGAAAAAAGCATGCTTACGGAGTGTCGATAATTTACTTTCCAGATTCATGGATAATGGCACTATTTCTGCGAGTGAATTTGAACTCATCCTAGAATCCGAAATGACATGACTTTCATCTGAGATAATCAGTTTGGGCTGTAAAAGCGAGTCAGACAAAAGTAGTGTGGGTGAGTAAATTTATAAGCTTAAAAGCTTATAAAATTACATCAATCGTGACTGTGTCAAGATTTACAAATCCATCTTTGTAATACCTTAAGTCTATTATAGAAACATCTAGCCATGGATTATAACAAACATGTCCATACATGTGATTTTTAATCAACTTTCTTTTGTGCTCCATTAGACAAGTGTAATTCATTGGAAAGTCTGTGACGTTCACGAGCGGAGCGAGAGTATTTCTAGGTACAAAATTAATTCCTGTCAAAATGACATTTCCAGTCATTGACAAGCATAGTACACCAATGAGAGCTTTCACAGTTTTGTTCATTTATTATGTTTTTATTTTCTTTAGATATAGGTTTAGTCATTATTCCAAGAGGTTAAATCCATAAAACTTTTTACCCTGTTTTGTTTCCTTGACTCCTGTGAATCTTATATAATTGTGATCAAGATTTATTTTTTGTTTGATGACACTCGTCGCCCACACTGTCAATTCTTTAGATTCTGAGTCTTCAAGTTCAAGAAGTGTTGATTCTCCTATTTTTGTGCTTATACTTCTGAATGAGTTGATTTTGTACCATTTGTTCACTGGAAGATCTTTAAATTTTAGATAATCTGTTGACTCTGTGATTCTTGATTCAAGTTCTTCATTTGACGGAAAGTTCATTTTATTTACAAGAAAAAGTTTTCTGTTAAGTAGACGTTTTGTAAATTTTTGTCATTTTTGTCATTTTGATAATTTATGTCATTTTGATAATTTTTGTAATTTTTGTAAATTTTGTAATTTTTTTAAATTTTAAATTTTTGTAATTTTTGTAATTTTTTTAAATTTTTAATTTTTGTCATTTTTGTAATTTTTTATAAATTTTTTAATTTTTTTTAATTTTTGTCATTTTTGTAATTTGTAATTTTTGTAATTTTTGTAATTTTTGTAATTTTTAATCTTTGTCATTTTTGTAATTTTTGTAATTTTTGTAAATTTAGTAAATTTTTATAAATTTGGACGATTTGGACGATTTGGACGATTTTGTGACTTGACTGAGAAATGACTGGAAACTATTTAGACTAGGATTTGACTGAGATAAGTTTTGAAACGTGTTGACTGGGATTTGACTGAAAGAAAAGTCAGTCAAACGTCAGTGAGTTAGAAGCCCCACTTTTACATGATGCATAAGCCTCTTCATTTTGTGAAGGGCGCTTGATCGGCACGAGACTACCATCTACACATCCCAAGACATTTGGGATCCTGCGGTCATCACTGTAAAAGCCCTCTTTCACTCTATTTTGTCCAGCTTGGTCCATCGGAAATCGAATTATCCTGGCAGACACCTCTTGTAGAGCAGACGAAACTCTGAAGATTATTCGGGATATGGATGGCTGACTTATATTACCGAGGTCTCCCGTAACAAGCTGAAAACTTCCAGTTGCGTAATACCTGATTGCACATAGGATTTGAAGCACAGCTGGTATTGCATGCGACCTATTGTTTGGGTGTTCGACTTCGTCACGAATCAGATCTATCACTTCCATCAAAACATGCCTTGGCATCCTGTACCGTGATATGAGGTCTCTGTCATCATAAATATCGAATGGCTGAAGTCTGTCCCGAAACACTCGCTGACGCCTCCACGCACGCCTGTTTGTTTCTTCCTCGACTATCAATGCGACTGCCATTACAAATCGGTATATCTGTAGTAATGCTTGCGGACGGCGCAGGACCTCACGCAGATTTGCGGTCCTGACATACGGATCCGCAAAGTTACGGTCGCTCTGTGAATACAGCGGAAATATTTGCGGTGCCGTAAGTATGTCTTACGGTACCGTAAGTCCTTACGGAAGCTTCGTGAATAAGGACCCTGAATTTTTAGTGTACACTGTGATTCTAACTCACTTTTCAACTAGAAATCGTGTTGTCGGTGGAAGGACAGAACCTTCAAGTAGTGTGATATAGATACCCTCACGATCTAGTAAAAATGTTTCAAAATCAGAGTGCATTATCTATAGAAAATCGAGTTTTTGATAGCAGTAAAGCTCCACTTACCTTGAAATTCGGATGCGTTGTTTTCATATGTTCTCGCGTATGGAAAGATGATTACGTAATAGACTCGGCGCGGATCAATGACGAGGGCCATGAACTACTATAGATAGGCTATGTCATTCGTTTTGTATTTAACTAGGGGCCACGTTTCCGAAGGCGACTTATAGAGCACAAAAGATGTCCAACAAAATAGGCTTTTAGATGCGTATAAATCGCTTTCTCACTTTTCTAATTCTATGTCAGATAATGATCCATCCTTATCAGTTACAGCTGGGTTGTCGGATTTGTTACATAATAGCCATATGAGCAACGGCAGGGCATTTTAATGCAGCGAAAATTCAACTTTCGCTAGAACGTATCAGAGGGGAAAACTCCTCCCATATCTAATGACGTATTTGGCAAAAAATATAAGTATAAGTATCGGTTCTTGCTATAAGTCGTGGATCTCAATAAAACGTATACTTATAACAACTACTGGACAAGAACGTAGATAAAAACCAACACCCAACTCATCAGACCGGGCCTAAGTCTAATACATAAACAGGAGAACCACACACCACGGCCAAGGAGGATACCGCGGTGACGTCACGGCTTTTCCAAGATGGCGCTGCATATTGTAAACAAACTCGATCCACGGCCAAGGGAAAATCAAGTCATCAAAAAAGTTAGATTTTTCGCATCAAATCAGAGTTATTAGTACTTTTCTGCTATGAAATAAGTCTTCAGACAACAAGCTATCATTTGAATAATGAAAAGTGCTGTTTTGATGGGGAAAAATAGGTTTTTTTAAACCAAATAGCCGGGCACCGATCTTCCAAAATTAGCGATGGTTTCAAAACAGTCTCCCAGATATGGGGCAATCTCTTCATTATCATAATGGGATTTGGAGGCATGTTTACAGATTTTACAAGTTCGAGACCTGTAATACCTAAAACTCGCATAGATCCCCATAGATCCCCTCTATTTGTCGAGTTAGCGCCCCTGTAAGATCATGCATTTTCGAACACTAGAACGAAATCTTCCTGCGGATATCGCGGTTTCGGTGATGATTTAAGGAGAAATTGACTGTTCTTAGAGTTGTATGGGAGAGAAATGAGTTCATACTTCATGAATACATGAATATATTATGATATGGGCGGGCTTCTAAGTCAAAACAATAACAAACTCAACTGCATCTCTACTGTATATTGCGTAGTGCATTGCCTAGTGTATTTCGTAGTGTATTTTAGCGGAGACATTATTTCCGCACTTTGGCCACGCCAAACGTCTTTTTTATTCGTGGAAGTTAATCTGCTCTGTAAATTTTATTTTACACAGGAAGAATCCATACTAGGTATTGCAATATTTCATGTCTATTGGTGTTTTTGTGTACAAAAGCGCACCAGACAGTGAGACGTGGAGATGTGTTCAGTACTGGTGCTGTAAGTAGACTAAATCTGATTGGCCATAGCGATCACTAATATGGGTCGGGATCACGTGATGTGACGTCACCGCGGTATCCTCCTTGCACCACGGCTTCTACCAAACAAATGATCCACGATCAACGCTCGTTGCGCAATGTCACTCGTGACCCAGGTACCCTGATTTCTCGAAGCCAGGGCCCGGTCGTTCAAAGCTCCACCATCTGGTTTGACGGTAACCGGTAACTTAGCGTACCGCCAAGTTCGCCCCTCTACCATCGCTTTCACTGCCACCGCTTACCATGATCTTGAGTTTCCGCCAAGTTGAGTTTTGTCACTAATACTTAGCGGTTGTTTTGAACAACCGGGCATAGGTTACTTTTGCGCGCACATACATTTTTTTCTCTGTTTCTCCATGTTGAAAGTATTTATGATAATTATAATCAAGTGAGTTATCTGTATATAGCGCCTTTCACTGTATCATCTACTGTCTCAAAGCGCTTTACAGTCGCAATTATTATTACCCAGCCTATATCCAGAAACCATTCTGGAGAACTAAGGTCAACTAACGCCCAAGCTTCCGCACGCACGGACATTTTAGGCCAGTTGAGAATTACAAAGCCATGAACCAACAATTGTTGGCCAACATCGTGTTGGGCCTTGTTGCAGAGGCATGTTTGCTATTGTTTGCCAGTGTGGACGGGTCGAAAAACAAGTGAAAACATCAGCAAACTTGTTGGCCAATGTTGGCCAATGTTAGGCCATGCACCTTCTGAAAAACATGATGGTTGGTGTTTGGCAATCAGCAGCCAATCAGGGAACAGATTTGGATCATGTGATGGAGCTACTGGGACAAAATGGCTGCCTCAATGAAAGATAGAGAATGGCAATTTCAAGAAATTGAACATTTAATTTCGGAATACGAAAAGCTTCATCTATCCGTAGGAAATTCTTGAGGCTTTTGGGGTCTGAGGCCCTTAACTCTTGAAGGAGGCAGTGATAGGCCCCATGCATGCTTTTTCCACAAGTATGGCTTTGAAAGAATTGCTGCTGAAGCACCTAGGCATGCTTTCTTCCTGTGGTTCTCCATTTTTTTAAAGAAAAATGGAGAGAAATGACTGATTTTCCCTCCAAATTACCTTCAAATTCATGCCAAACACGGCCAAACTTTAATATTTTAGCCAAACTTGTTTGGCAATATTTGCCTGTGTTTGATAGTGTGGACGGGTCCCCAAACATTCGCCGACATGATGTTGTCTCAGGTTGGCCAATTGTTGGCGAATGATTGCTAGTGTAGACCAGGCTTAACAAATTAGGAACTACCACCAAATACGCTACAACGGTCTGACCAAAAACAAGATTCCCAGGTGAAGAAAGTTTTTTCTTTTTTGCAAAATAACATTTAGTTTCGAATTTTCTAGATCAATGTTCCAGTTATGGTCACGGCTACTAATTGCAACTGCCACTGCTACTGTAACTATTATTAATTATATAAAACTTTCTCTTGGTGTTCTCTTGGCATTCTTTTCGTCGACGAAGAAGAAAACAAATGCAGCTAGGCCAACGACGGTTGGCAAGGAGGATACCGCGGTGACGTCACATCACGTGATCCCGACCCATATTAGTGATCGCTATGGCCAATCAGATTCAGTCTACTGACAGCACCAGCACTGAACACATCTCCACGTCTCACTGTCTGGTGCGCTCCTGTACACAAAATCACCAATAGACATGAAATATTGCAATACCTAGTATGGATTCTTCCTGTGTAAAATAAAATTTACAGAGCAGATTAACTTCCACGAATAAAAAAGACGTTTGGTGTGGCCAAAGTGCGGAAATAATGTCTCCGCTAAAATACACTACGAAATACACTAGGCAATGCACTACGCAATTTACAGTAGAGATGCAGTTGAGTTTGTCATTGTTTTGACTTAGAAGCCCGCCCATATCATAATATATTCATGTATTCATGAAGTATGAACTCATTTCTCTCCCATACAACTCTAAGAACAGTCAATTTCTCCTTAAATCATCACCGAAACCGCGATATCCGCAGGAAGATTTCGTTCTAGTGTCCGAAAATGCATGATCTTACAGGGGCGCTAACTCGACAAATAGAGGGGATCTATGGGGATCTATGCGAGTTTTAGGTATTACAGGTCTCGAACTTGTAAAATCTGTAAACATGACTCCAAATCCCATTATGATAATGAAGAGATTGCCCCATATCTGGGAGACTGTTTTGAAACCATCGCTAATTTTGGAAGATCGGTGCCCGGCTATTTGGTTTAAAAACCCTATTTTTCCCCATCAAAACAGCACTTTTCATTATTCAAATGATAGCTTATTGTCTGAAGACTTATTTCATAGCAGAAAAGTACTAATAACTCTGATTTGATGCGAAAAATCTAACTTTTTTGATGACTTGATTTTCCCTTGGCCGTGGATCGAGTTTGTTTACAATATGCAGCGCCATCTTGGAAAAGCCGTGACGTCACCGCGGTATCCTCCTTGGACGGTTGGCTTTGATGGGAAATGCTTAAGCTGATGACTTGTCCCTGCACGAATCCACTTCGGACATATACAGTTTTCAATTCTGCGTTTGTCGCCTGATTCTCTATTGCAATCGCTGCAAATGGACTGCCATGAAGACATACCAATAATACTACTTCCAAATATCCTGGCAAAAGTGATTGTTCTTAACCTATTCTTTTCAAGTTGAATCATTCGCACCGCATTGTACATGATCGATAAAAATTCTGTTTTTCTCTATTATCTAAAGAACCGGTTATATACACTGTTGGGCAAAATGGTTGTCACCCCTGCGATGGCAGATATGATTTCATATCCATTTTTAATTTATTTTGATATGGTAAACATCAATGAGTGGAAACTTTGCAGTTGTACACACATGGTATTAGCGGGTGTTTTTGGACCACAAACTTGCACATGTTTGCCATCAATTGCTTATTAATTGACATTTTATCTACGGAGGCTCATCAGGGACCTAAACTATGGAAAACATCTTTGTCATTGTTTCACTCTGTTCTCTCCATCTGACCAGATTTGATTGTCCAAATTGATAGGAATTGCACAATTGGGTAATTTCTCACTGCTTGCATACCTAATATCGCGTATTGCCCCCACGGGCTGCAATGAGCGCTGCAATTCGTCGGGACATGCTTGTAACGAGGCTTTGTATCCTTCGTTGGGGGATTTCGCCCCAAATACGGACAATTGCATCACCAAGGTCGGCAAGGTTCTGAGGCTGAGGGTCCAAATTTTCGAGTTCTCTGCCGATATGGTCCCACAGGTGCTCTATGGGGTTCATATCCGGGCTGTAGGGAGGCCAGTCCAGACGTTTGACGTCTTGTTCGTGCAAGAAATTGTTCACTATTGCTGCTCTGTGGGGTCTGGCGTTGTCGTCTGCTAGTGTCCAGTTGTTGCCGAAGTGGGCCCTTGCTTCTGGCAGCACGTGATCTCGGAGGATCTCCCAGTAGAGGAGACCGTTTACATTTTGCTCTAGGACGCGGACTGCAGTTTTTCAATGATAATGAATGGCGCCTCAGATATGGACTGAACCACCTCCAAATGGAACACGCAGGCCTACACAGTCTTCCCGAAGCTGCTTGCCTGGTAATCGACGAACTCTGACCCTGCCATCAACACGGAACAGCAAGAAACGGGACTCGTCACCAAAGACGATGTGGCGCCACATTTCGTCCGGCACGTCAGCATGCGCTCTCGCCCACAGAAGCCGTCGACGTTTTGCCACATCTGTCAATTTTGGACAGACTACCTGCCTTCTTGCATGATACCCGGCAGCAATCAGCCTACGGTTTACCGTTGTCCGACTAGCGTCAACATTATCCAGGTTGTGTCAGTCATTGCGCAGCTGTGTCGTCGTTTTCTTACGATCTGCACGGCAACGACGCAAGAGATGACGGTCGTCTCTTTCATTAGAGATGCGAGGACGACCAGTAGATCTCCCAACGTAAACATTACCGTCCTGTCGCCACTTCGAAATCCACCTTTGCACCGTCCTTTTCGAAAGTCCCATCACTTCAGCGATGGCGCCAGGACCTTGCCCGCTGCGCCACCTTCCAATGGCCTCACCTCGCTGAATTTGGCTGTATGGGCCGGGCATGACAAGTTCTGCATTGGCTGGTCAAGAAAATCCAATAGGATTGCGTTGGTTAACCAGGAGAATGCACGAACACCTAGTCGGCTGTGGACTAGGCATAGGACCAAAAGGACATGGTCAGCAGAAACACTCCTTTTATAGTGTCTTATTACATCACACGACTGCCATACCCTGTGACGAAATTGAATTATGTCACTCATGTCAATTTCAATCTAAGAATGAAAGAAACCTGACCATGATTGTGGAGAAATATGGATATAAACCTGAAACTCACAATTTTCTATAGGGGTGACAACCATTTTGCCCAACAGTGTATAATATCAATTCGAATCAATCGAATTATTATCAACATATTTCGAAACACAAACTCCATCACCTGAGAACATGCTTTTATAGTCACTCAGAATCACTAGCAAAAATTGATCGCTCTTTTCACCTAACCACGAACACAACCGCAACCCCCGCAACAGCCCCCCCCCCACTAGAAAATTAAAAAAAATCCCTGTAAATTGATCGCATCGCATGTGTTGTTTATTATGAGGCATAAAGTGGATCCCATATAAAACAGGGTGGCCCAGGAAACGTTCCCCTCATACAATGGGTACACCATAGAATTCTGTTATGCAAGCGAAAAGCTTTTTGGCCAACCCTGTTGAACAATATAAATACGAGGGGGGGGGGCACTTTTACTTAGCGTCAGCAACGAGAAGGTCTGGCGTTGGCAATGTGTGGAAGAGCTGAGATATTACCTCTTAAATTGGACACACTTTTTGCATATAAAAGGCTAAAAACCACCGAATTAAGGAAATAGGTATCGAACACTTTCTCAACTAAAAATGCAGGTAATTGTGGTGAATTCCAATGAAAATACTGGTATCGTTTTTTATGCCAAAAATACTCTATGAGCATTTTACCATGTTGTGAAACAGGATATTACCAGTTTCAGAAATGCAGCGCTGCTTTAGGAAATCGGTTGCCGAATTTTCTAACACAATCAAAGCGTTACCCGTTTGGGAAATTGTCCGGTCTGCAGGATGGCGCACTGTGGTGGCAGGCTCATGACCTACAAGCATTTGCATTTAGTTCATCGACGCAACCGCCAACAATTGTTGCTACCGTATAACAACTTCAGGAGTAGTCGTGGCCCCGGTAATCCAACATTTCGATATCTTCGGTTTAAAATTGATAGGAATATAGTTGTCTTTGCACTAACCTATATCCTTGGTTTCAAAACGTTTGTCACTTCTTTGAACTTGTTAAATATCAGAAATCTTGGTATTGTCCTGAAGCTTAATTTCTTAAAATCTCTCGGAGAAGCAAAGTTTGCACCAGGTTTGTTATCATCATTGTTTCCCGTCTCGCTTAGTAATCCTCAGTTTGACTCTGGGGGAAACATATTCGAGTTTACATCCAAACCTTTCAAATAATCATAACGGAAAGAAAATACATGTACAATACGGTGCGAACGATTCAACTTGAGGAGAATAGGTTAAAAACAATTTCTTTTGCCAGGATATTTGGAACTAGTATTATTGGCGTTACTCTGATGCGGCAATTGCTCTCGAGAATCAGGCGACAAAAGCAGGATTCAAAAGTTGTAAGGTAGATTGGGGTATTCATAGCCCCGGTTTAGTTGTTAGATGCATTGAGATCAATTAATGGCAGGGGCTACAGTTAAACCGGGCTATAATGACCCCATTCTACATTATATGTTCCAAGCAGATTCGTGCAGGGACAAGTCACCATCTTTAACATTTCCCATCAAAACCACACTTCATCTCTACCGTCATTTGCCAAGCTGCATTTTCCTGTTTCGTCGATGAAAGGAAGCGGCTGATACATTGGCCGAGGAAATACAAATTGAGGAAAGGTCATACATGGAAAACGAAAATTTACATCTAACACAAAGAGTTTTACATAATCAGTTATAGTAACAGTGACAGTGGCAGTTGCAATTACTAGGCGTGACCATAACTGCAACAGGAATCTATCAACTTCGAAAATAAAAGTTATTTTGCATAACAAAGGAAAAGTTTCTTCACCTGGGAATCTTAATTTGATCAGACCGTTGTAGCGTAATTGGTGGTTCCTAATTTTTCAGTGTTTTCATTACAAAACTATAATTTGGGAAAACTGTATTTTTATCCATGTTTTGAGTTCATCTGCATCCACAAAATGCAATCCATTAATGCGAACATATAATATCAAATTTGAATAAATATGATGCCGCATCAAAATTGGCAAACGAAATATGCATTTCTACACCTACTTGATGATAAACCGAAGATTAAGGTGATATGTTGGCGTGGATTATTAGCATAAATCTTTGTCTCCTAACATTACTTGTCCGGGGTTTTGTTCCATCCAGTAAATACTTCGTGCCGAGTCGATCCATTGCCTTCTTTTATTCTTAAGCAATCGATACTGCATCATTTCTGACACTTAATTATGACAAGATCGTTCATGCTTTCTGACGGATCAATATCAATAGCAGGACACCAACTATCATTGGGCAATTCTGCCATTTCGCCGCATCGGGAAAAGCGGAATACGAAGTGCTACAAATGACAAAATACAGAGTATGTAAATGTATTTTATCGAAGTTTCTCTGATTGCTTGATGAGCCGCTAAGTTTGTACGCCGATGTATACGTGTCGTGTGAATGAATTCACGCATGATTTGATCGATGACACCATCTACCTCGTGTCTGTGTTGCGAAGGGCCATGAATTTTAGTTCTTTTGGAAAGCTCGCAGGTTCATCCAGAAATACAATCTTGGATTCTCCCCGGAATCAGACCGTGGCAGCCAGCAGTGTCAACCACCAGGCTATGAGGCAACTGGAAACACAAAAGGAATTGAACAATCCACTCTGCGAAAGGATTGCAAAACATCGAAAGGAAGATGTTTCGGCACCATCACTTTACCGTAATTCAACTATTTTATGAAATAGTTCAGGACACCTAATGATTCACTTGAAACATACCTCAGACAAACGTTCCTTCATTCATATGCGGAATTTCACCCGCAAAATAAATTTTAGGTCGCTTAACTGTCCCGTTTGGTAAGGTTACAATGCAACGGTAAACACAGAACATTGCAAGCGTTATGTGATATTTTGTTTTTACACCGTCGATGATAGTTGGATTCTGCATTACAATTTTCGCTTTACATCACTGGGGATGGTATGGATGTAACATTGTCGTCATGCCGAATTTCAGCGTTCGCTAACAAACCTAGTACTAAGATCCTCGGTTTACATTATAGTCACATTCAAAGGGCTGTGGAGAACGCTGTTTCAAGGTAATGAGGTTCGTGATTCGCCTTTGGTGGTTCCGTGCTTTTCCGTTTCAACTACTAAATACTATTATGGGTTCTGCTCAATCAGAAGTCGCACCTCGGTGTGGTATTACTCTTCATTCCGTTATTGCCAAACAGTTTGTATTAATAGATTTCACACGATATGTTTATATGAGAAGTCCTTCGACCAATCTTAGACAAGAATATTGCCAGTAGTTCGACTCCGAATTTACCAATTAAAGAAAATGGCTGCAACTGCGCTTGTACGAGTGAACGTTTTCGTGCTGACATACAGCAGATACGTTGATGAACCTAAATCTGGAATCCAACGGGCTGATTCTGTCCTCCAGTGCGGGTTAATTTGCGCGATTACTCAGGAGTGCCAGGCATTCTCCATCATAGGTGATGTCTGTTTCTTGGTTTTCCAATCGAACAAAGCAACATGGAATTGTAACCGGAGGAAAACTGGTGTAAAATCCCTGTATTGGATGAAACAGGTAATACCGCTTTTTCGTTTCAGGATATCTATATATAAATTTACAAATTTGGCTACACGATTTTCAGTAGTTTCTATCAACAAATTGCACATAAAAACGAAAAATTAGAGGTCTGACTGAATTATCACGCTTTTCCGATGTTGACACCAATTTTACCTGAGTAAGCTCTCCAAGCGTTTGGAACGATGCACTTGTATTTATGCGCTTCCTGGAGCCAAGTATCTAACGTGTGACGTTTTAGTGTAGATATTGATTTTTTACGTCACGCTTGTTTACCCCGTTACTGCGACTATGGAAATGACGTTGCGTCGTAGTACTAGCGGGCTGGGGTGTCGTGAACTCGGATCTCGGCTTGCACTCACCTGGCGGGAAAGGTCTTTCGAGCCAGGAGTTGTGCCCTCTAAAAATTCTTTTTGTACTATCTTAAGAGATGAAACAAAATTGGAAAAGCATCACACACGTTCAGAAAAATAGTTTACTGATGAACCAGAAGAAGAGCAATCATACTGCTAAGCAGTTAAAACCCGCCCATTCCTTTAAGATAAATTCAGCAGAAGAATATACGGGAAACTCCTTCTTAACACATCGTTTCATGCGCGTAGACCAAATTTTCTGAGTCCGATTTTTCCAAGTCATTTGAATGCTGACGAATCGAACAGTACGTAATAGCCATGTTCTGTGGATGAGTTGTTACCGGCTTATCCCGAATGTGACACAACTTGCTAAGTAATGTACTGCCCACTAATATTGTCATAGGTTCGAATTTGTGCCTTTGAAGATGTGATAACCATAACCATTTCAATAACCGTTCATTATGCTCATTAGGTCGTTTGCAATAATTTTCTATTGAAAGGTGGTGTGGCATGTCGATCCATTGCGTAGATCATATTCAGGAACGCAATATTTGTATCATGTCGTATTGACTGCTGGCCCTATGACTCACTAAGTTTTTCCGGAAGGGAAATCCGTAAAGAACAATAAAGAAAGTCCTTAGTCAAGTGCAATTTAATTGAGGATTCCCTTTAGTGCACTTCTTTTTAGTTGGACATTGGGTAGAATCAACATTACAAAACGAACAACACCGATTGAATCGCGATTGATTGTAATGCATTTCGACACTGTGCATGTCAATTCAGTCATCATCTTCAGGCTCTGACAAAAACTCTTAACTCTCCACATCGACCTCGTCCTCGATTAACAAGTCATTAACATTAATATCTATACGTTTTCTGCAACTAAACGACTGACACGCCAAGCTATCCGAAAAGCTTTGGGCTCGATGTGCTTCCATGCGAGGCCAACCATTCGTAAAACTTCACGGCAGTTATCAATGGACATTGTCCGTTCTCATCAGTGTTACCAATTTTCCAGGCTTTCCAGATGGCTCTTAGTCTGCATTTGAACGCATACATTATTGTCAGATCAAGAGGTTGAACAAGGGGTGTACAACCACCAGGAACGAATTCAAGTTCTCCTCCGATGGCCTGATTGAACAGCTTCCAGAAAACGTTCGTTACGGTGGGTTTGTATCGGTCCACGACGAGCAAGAAATTTTCACCATCAGGCACGAAGTCAGTCACCACTGTTTCAGTCCATTCTACCAATAACTCTATTCTCACCTATTCATCAGGACTGGAGGTTACCAGTTCGTTTGCCGGCGCGTGTTCCTCAGTTCTGTGTTCCCTCAGTTCCATCTCTCACAAGTCTTGGGAAGTTCACCTCCGCTAGCTAGACCTTTCCTTCCATCACTATTGATATCAGCAGGGTAACGATGCAACATTCTTTCGGATTTCTCCTAGATGTCCTGATGTCAGTATCACGTATGCCTTTTTGATCCATGGTATAATTCGTTGGAAGGTCATATCACACAAAGATTTGATTCATATTGACTCTTTGCAAATAAACGCCTGAAACTCAGCGACGAGTTGGGCGGCATTGTCCGGGATATTCTTCGAATCTCGTGTTGACCGGCGATATGATGGCGTGTTTTTCCATGAATCGCTGCATCCAATGTTCCGAAGCCCTAAAATCGAGTCGTTGCGGTCGTGTCCTTTCCAGATCTTGTCGTTCGATCATTTGCCGGCATATCGTCAATCCACTGTCTGAATGCTCGTCTTCCGGTGTCCTTCAGGTCGAGTCCGCTCACTGGAAATCCTTTGTTCCTTCTTTCCTTGAACCATTCGTCTCTGATGTCTACAACCTCTGGCCAAAGCCCGTTTTCAAGTTGCCGGAACTGCCTCATACGCCTCCTACACTGACTCTCCTCATTAGCGAGTCTGATGAGGTCATCTTCATTCCTGACCCATTCGATCGCGGAATGTTACTTCCTGAATTTTACGGAAACGGTTAAAGCTGCTAGGGGTGCGTGGTTCAATCCCTCCAGGTGGGCAAGTCAATACTCATCCAAATAGGCAATTTTCTTTTTAGTGGAGTACGCTTGCAACCTTCGCCGAGGTGATCCTAACTCGTTTTCTTTAATCATGGCTTCACAAAAAAGAACGAAAATCGTCCAAACGAAAATCACCAAAACTCGCACAAGTCCTAGTGTTCTCATCCGTGCTGTCTACTCTCTGCAGCGCAAAGCCGACTGAAACCTGTCTTTGGTAAACTCAGGTAAATTGATGAACACCTATGTATAATATAATGACATCCCTCTCAGTAATGTGCGCGTACATAGAAATAATGGTAGCCTTACACGCAATAGTCATATCAGCCCACGATATTATGGTTGTTCTTCTAAAACCACCCGCCCGCTACGATGAGTGACCGGATGTGAACTTATGGCCCTGTCACACTATTGCGTATCGTACTAGCGTACGCCAGTGTATGAAAAATATAACTCATACGCTGGTATACGCTGACATACGCTAGGGGTACGTTAGGCATAGGTTGTATACGTTGTAAGCACGGTCGCATACGGTTGCATACGCTGGCATACGGCGAGGCAGACAATTGCTTTTAAGCATGCTTAAAAATGTTGTGCGTATTCGGACGTACGGTTTATACGCTAAGCATACGCTACGCATACGATCTGAATACGCGAGAGTTATGCTACAGGTACGTTACTCATAGGTCGAGTACGCTGGTCATACGCTGGACATACGTTGGCATGAAGGTGTACCGTACAGCTAGCGTATTGACAGCGCATGAGTAACGTATATCCAACGTATGTGTGACGTATCTGCAACGTATATAGACATCTTGGCGTGCGCCTGACGATTTAGTAACGTATTTAACGTACAACTAGCGTATGATTGGCGTATGGCCAGCGTATCCCAAGCGTATTGCCAGCGTTTTGAGAAAATGTATTTATAGGCTCCCATTTTGAGATTTTCTTCAGTTCTTCGTGGACCTCCGACGAGAGAGGATGGCTCTTCTTCAACATCAGTATGATCTGATCGATTTGGCTGTTCACCACATCCGACATTTAAGAATAAAAAGAAGGAAGAGAAAAAGAGGAAGACGTGAAGTCTTGGTGAGACCATGGATCGGAAGGCGACGGCAGTTTGGCCTCTATGACCAGCTTCTGGTAGAGGTCCGAAACGAGGACCAAAGATCCTTCAAGACCTTCATGCGGATGCCCCCCCGATATGTTCGATGAGCTGCTAGCCAGAGTGGGGCCCAGGATCACCAAACAACACACCTGGTACAGGGAGCCCCTGGAGTCTGACCTGAAGTTCGCACTGACTTTGCGTCACCTTGCCTCTAGGAGCACGTATTCAACCATGAAGTACGGATGGAGGGTACCCCACAACACCCAGTCACTCGTCGTCAGAGAGGTCTGCCAAGCCATCATCGATGAGTACATGCCCGAGGTGATGACCTGTCCCACCACTCCTGAGGGATGGCGTGTCATATCTGACAAGTTCCTTCAGAAGTGGAACTTCCCCCATACATGTGGTGCACTAGATGGGAAGCACATTGCCTGCAAGTGTCCTCCAAAGAGTGGTTCCCAATACTTTAACTACAAGGGATTTTACTCTGTTGTACTCATGGCCCTTGTAGACGCGGAGTACAAGTTCATCTGGGCAGACCTCGGTGGTACATAATCAGCATCAGACGCACAGATCTACAATATCTCTGAAATCAAGGAATTTGCTGAAGACGGTACCATCGGATTCCCTGCCCCAGATCATTTACCCAATGACTACCAGGATGTCCCGTACTTCTTCATCAGCGACGATGCTTTCGCCCTCGGTGAGACCATGATGAAGCCATACAGCCTATGGGGTCTGGACAATGAAGAGAGGATATTCAACTACAGGCTTTCCCGCGCCAGGAGGGTGGTTGAAAATGCCTTCGGCATCCTGGCGAACCGCTTCCAGGTTCTGCTGACTACCATGCAGCATCACCCCTCCACTGTCAAGGTCATCGTAAAAGCCTGTATTGTCCTGCATAATCTGATGAGGATACGGTACCCTGGACTCCAGAACCAGCAGCTCGACCGTGCAGAGAACATGAACCGCGACTTCATCCCTGGAGCATGGAGACAGGACAGGAACTTGCACGACACACATACAGTTACTGGCAGTAACACCTCCACCAAGAACGGAAAGAAGCAGAGGAACGTTCTGAAGCACTGGGCCAACTCAGGTGCAGGTCCAATGTGGAAAGGCCGCCGTTTATATGGGCACTTTGTCACATGATAGCGGTACGCTGGTCATGCGCTGGTCATATGCTACTATGCTACTCATACGCTAGCCATACACAGACTACGCTGGCCATACGACGGTCAAACGCCGGAAATACGCTGACACACGCTGGTCATACGCTGACATTCGCTGACATTCGCTGGTCATACGTTGGCCATACGCTGGCCATACGCTACTCATACGCTACTCATAGGTTCAATACGGTAAGTATACGCACAATTCTGTATTTTCAAGGGCTTTTTTGTGCGTATGAAAGTTATTTTATGAATTTTCATACGCAACTCATACGTTCCTCACATACGCAATAGTGTGACAGGGCCATTAGACAACTTTAGGTTTGTACTGTATAGGACACTAATTAATGTACTAATTAATGTGGATTGTTTGTTTGAGTAGTGAAGGGGAGATGGTATAAACGCAACAGTAGTTCTCCACCATATAGGGTTTAAGCGGGCGATTGTCTTACGCGTGTGAGGTGGTAAGACTGCGCCGGCAATAGGGACAGTGATCCACGCTCGTGAAATGATAAGAATCGTTCCAGTAACGGGAACAGTGATCTGGGGAATAACTCTTACGTTTGTGAAATGGTAAGAGGATTGCTCAAGGAATCACACAAGGTCCTGAGACAAGCAAATGTAATGACAGCAACACTTTCAATTGACACATGTGATAGATTAGTTATCTTTCACCGCTGGAGGTCTTATTGAGACAAATCAATATTTCCAGTATGGTGCCGGTATGTTGCTTAAGGGAAACTGAGTCCTAAATGCGAGTTATTCTTTGTGTCAGGCTCTGCCAAACGTTACAGAATTGGGGGTGGGGATGGACTTAGCTACAAAAGTAAAGCACAAGCTTTATGATAGCAGAGAGGGGCGCCTGTAGGGATCGTACCTCTTCGCTAGGAATTAATGTTATGCAAACGGTTGTTAGTATAGCACACGATATTACCAAGATGAGAATAAAATATGTTTTATAAATTTATTAAGGAGAATTTACAAAATAAGGAGGCGGGATAACTTTTAAAGGCCTAAAGATTGATTGGGCTGAATAACATTTAGATGTTATTGATAACAGCAGGTGCAAAGATACAGGTATTAGTAATCATGTCCTTATCAAAATCAATTTCCGCTCACAAACCTATGGAGAACACTTCAAAGTCAGAATTAATGATAATCAAGAAGGTAATTAATTAAGTTGGTACCAGGTCAAGAATAATAACTACAGCATGGAGAAAGCTAAGAAATTGGTAAACTTAAGTGTCCTGTGCTTGGTTGAAACCATGTAAGCGTTTGAAAATGTCCGAAATATAAGAATTACGGGGAAATCGGAGACTTTTTACATGGTTAAGATCTTAGTGACCACGTGTCTCTATGATCTATCCACCTGTCGTGTTCTGTTCTGTTCTGAGTCTGTTCCGAGTCTGTTTCGAGTCTGTTCCGAGTTTGTTCCGTGTCTGTTCCGAGTCTCAGATTTAGCAACTTGTTGCTCTTTATATACCGGTGTGAGTTCAGGAATTTACCTGTTTTTGAGGAATTTAGTTATTTCGTAATTTTAGTCATTTTACTCATCAAATCGCTTCCTATTTCTGGTTTCAACTGGCTTTTCTGAAGTGATCTCCCCTGAATTGCGTCAAAATGTATGACTCAGTGTGTTTCGAAATAATTGGTCAATACAGATTCATGATATTTCTCAACAAAATAAATATCTTACTCAAAGGCAATTCAAGATAAATTTATACATTAATATTGGATACAAAATATTACTAATCGTTAGTATTTTACATCTTATTTACAAAGAAATATGCAATGATTCTCAAAGTTTCTCATATCCACCATACATCAACAATTCCTGATGCCGTAACTTTACCTGGCTATTACTCAATTTTATCTTGTGTAAGTATTTACTAAGCGATTTTTCATACATGTATTCATTTCTTGGTATACGTATCCTTAAGCATGATGACATATCTTATCATTGCCATTTTGTTTTGAAATAGAAAACTCATTAAATACCCTTATGTAATCATGCACCTGTTCAGGTGAACAATGTTGTGACTAAGATGCAATGAAACCCGAAAAGTTAATGCATGGCCTAATGGTAGCATGCAACATGATATTACAAAACAGTTATTTCCAGCAGTTCACAATTTCAAGTAGAATAAGTGTCAATAAAAATATTATAGTGCAAGGCACTATACAGAACGAAACGATGTGGTAAGTAGGAGTTCCACGTTTATTCATATTTGTCATAGTGCGAAATTCAATGCTCTTCTAGGGCGTGATAGTGGGTACACGGATGTTTTGGAAGGGATAAAGACACCATTTCTTTACAGCTTATCATGGCAATACTAAACTATAGGCAGCCTTTTTAGGCATATATATTCTATGACAATGCATAGGATCGATAGACATTGGGCTAAAAAAACATTGTTTTCATAATTTGGCACCTCGTGCTAGATAATGTACTGCAGTTATTATTGCTTATCATTCATTTCCCACCCCAAACTTTATTGCAGATGAACAACGAACTATATATTTACAGTATTTCGTAACTCCAGAAATACAATCACAGCTACAGTCCAAGTATCAAAGGACAATTTCCAGTCTGGAATTCCGACTGGCACTACCACTTGAAGCTGAAGTGCTTTGTAGGTATGGCTCATATCCGATACGTAGTGACGTCAACTTTAAATGTGTATGTATTTTCACATGAAAATGATAAGTCGCCATATACATTAAAGCATAATTTCTTCATAAATAATCTCGTTAGTATTGCTGGCGAATATGAGGACGGCGTTATCGGTATTTGCCAGGATGGCGCACTGTGGTGGCAGGCTCATGACCTACAAGCATTTGCATTTAGTTTAGATGGACGCAACCGCCAAGAATTGTTGCTACCGTATAACAACTTCAGAAGTAGTCGTGGCCCCGGTAATTCAACATTTCGATATCTACGGTTTGCAGTTAATAGGAATATAGTCGTCTTTGCACTAACTTATCTCATTGGTTTAAAGACGTCTGTCACTTCTTTGAACTTGTTCAGTATCAGAAATCTTGGTTTTGCCCTGAAGCTTAATTTCTTAAAACCTCTCGGAGAAGCAAAGTTTGCACCAGGTTTGTTATCATCATTGTTTCCCGTCTCGCTTAGTAATCCTCAGTTTGACTCTGGGGGAAACATATTCGAGTTTACATTCAAACCTTTCAAAATAACCATAACAGAAAGAACAAACACGTTCAATACGGTACGAACGATTCAACTTGAGGAGAATAGGTTAAGAACAATTACCTTTGCCATGATATTTGGAAGTAGTATTATTGGCGTTTCTTCATGGCAGTCCACTTGCAGCGATTGCTATCGAGAATCAGAAGACAAGAGCCTAATTCAAAAGCTGTATATGTTCGAAGCGGATTCGTGCAGGGACAAGTCATCAGCATTAGCATTTTCCATCAAAGCCAGACTTCGGTTCATCTCTACTGTCGTTGGCCAAGCTGCATTTTTATTCTTTGTCGACGAAAAGAATCGGCTGATACTTTGGCCGAAGAAATACAAATTCAGGAAAGGTCATACATTGAAAGCGAAAATTTACATCTAACACAAAGAGAAAGTTTTACATAATCAATAATAGTTACAATGGCAGTGGCTGTGGCAAACTTGGGCGCAAGATGCGGCGTTCATTGATCAAGGGAAAACTTTGTCTTCATTTTAAAAATATATTGAAACAAGTATACAACAGTTAGGGTTAACAAACACAGTGCACGAGCTTTAACGGTTCTTCCACGAATAAGTTCCTATAATGCCTCGATTCCAGTACATATATCGTGTCCGTGAGTTTCAGAGTATTCCACGCGGACGTTGGTTTTGTGGTGGTGAACAAGCTGTATAAGAGAACAAACCAAGTCTTAATCAAACTGTTACAAGACACCTATCTACGAAATGCGAAATAACCGACCGAAAATGGGAAATTCCGACGTTACTTACGTGGTCCCAGGTCTTTTTTATCAGAAAATACAGTCAGATCCCTGTCTGGTCTAACACAGCCAAAGGTCTGCACGCTCGGCCTCTGTCAACATAACTAAAGCACTATAGGGCCTAGGCCTAGCAAGCCTCTAAACATGGTGAACAGCATTACCTAATCATATTGATCATATTGACTTAGGTATTAACCACCTATGCACAATAGGGTTTCTACTTTCTACTATTTTGTCACAGTGGCAGATGCAATTAGTAGCCGTGACCATAACTGCAACATGGATCTATCAAATTCAAAACATAATATTTTTTGGCGAAAAAAGTTTCTTCACAAGGGAATCTTGTTTTTGGTCAGACCGTTGTAGCGTATTTGGTGGTTCCTCATTTCTCATTGTTTCATGACGAAAAATTGGACAGGGAGCGCGGTGGCACAACAGTTAAGCGTCGGCCTTGCGTCGGGTAAGTCCCGGGTTAGATACCCGGCCAGGGCCTCTTTGTAACTCTCAACTGGCCTGAAGTGTCCCTGCGTGCGTAAGATTGGGCGTTGCCCTTAATTGTCCAGAAAGGTTTTAATAATTGCGTTTGTAAAGCACTTTGAAACAGAACATAATACAGTGAAAAGCGCTATATATGGTAACTATCTTATCATAATTATCATTTATACATGTACTTTCAATAATGGGGAAACAGCGAAAAACATGCCTATGCGCGCAAAAGCAACCCGTGCCTGGTTGTTCAAAACAGCCGCTAAGTATAAGTAACCGAACTCAACTTGGCGGCAACTCATGGTAGGCAGTGGCAGTAATTTTGACCATACTCCCACCCCATTTTCCTCAAAATTGGACTTAAAAATCGTATTTATCGGTTCGGTAGTGAGACATGACTGTAACTGGAAGAATACAGTACTTCAGTGTTTTCGTGACAGAAAAATTGGACAGGGAGCGCGATGTCACAACAGTTATGCGTCGGGCTGTCGTCGGGTAAGTCCCGGGTTAGATACCCGACCAGGGCCACTTTGTAATTCTCAACTGGCCTGAAATGTCCGTACGTGCGCAAGATTGGGCGTTGCCCTTAGTTCTCCAGAAACGTAAATTTCTGAATAGGCTGAGTACGTAATAATGATTGTGATTGTAAATAAAGCGATAGAAAATACAGTGAAAAGCGCAATTCATAGAGAACTGTCTTATCATAATTACAATCAATACTTTCAATTTGGGGGATACAGAGAAAAACATGTCTGTGCGCGCAAAACAATCTATGCCCGGTTGTTCAAAACAACCGCTAAGTACTAGCGACCCGACTCAACTTGACGGTAACTCATGGTAAGCGGTAGCAGTGAAAGCGACGGCAGAGCGACAAGCCTAACGGAGCAAACTTCGCGGTTAGCTAAGTTATCGGTAGTTCAGATCAGCGCCCGTCAAACCAGATAGTGGATCTCTGGAGCTTTGAACAACCGGGCTCTGGCTTTGAGAAAGCAGGGTTGTAAGGCGTGTAAGAAAGTGAGGAGTCTTTACCTGTGAACAACTTTGATTATTGAAGATGATTTTATGGAGGTTTCGGCTGCAGATCATAGTGCTGTTTCTACATGTTCGATGTCTATGTATTTATTGAAACCACATTTAAAACATTGAGATCGGATTTCATTACTGTCAGTAGTTTTTTTGACATCAGTCGATAGATGCACGATGGCATGGCTGTCATCTGCGGAACAGCGAGAACATTTCGCTCGACATTAGCGGTTACGGAGGTTTCGTCCGGAAACGATTTTGTTGGCATTCGATAATTACCTAAAAGAAAAGATATCATTATTTCATGAACGATCCTTCAGATCAGTGCACTTCCACAAGCTCATAGACATGGACACCATACCCAAGTGGGCCTTCGGAATGGAGAAAACCCCTTCGTACCTACACCCAGTCCCACAGAATTTAGTCTCTCTCAAATGCAAACATGCAAAAGAGACTCTGGCTTTCACCGCCAACTTTCTGTCGGCGAAATCGACCCGAGACCACCTCAAAGGGAATGCCCTGTTGGATACGGTAGCCTCCATCTACGGTAAAAACTCGGGTTTCGCCAAAGCCAAGGAACTACTACAGAACCTAGTTGAGCGGGACCGTGCCACCCTTCATGCCTCTCTGCAGCGAAGGGAGGTAGACCCGCATGACACAACGCACGACTCCGATATCCGGACGCACATCACCACGGGGAAGGCAGCCGCTCCCACGGTCACCCCCTCATTGCAAGATCCAACATCGAGCACCTCCCGACAAGCCCCCACAGCCACCACCTCCAGGTCCACTGCTAGGGAGGCTAGTCAGGATTTTCCTCTCCGGCGACCAGGCCGTGGGCAATCCACCCAGTCTCGCCGCCGCCCGTCCAGAAATCAGTCTGGACCGAGGCAAGATACCCAAGGGAACAGCTCAAGGTCCCCAATACCAAGGAACAACAACACAGAGCGCTCCAGCTCCCAAACCCAAGGCCGCAGGCGTTCACCCAGGCCTCAGCAAAGTCGCCGCCAGAACCCAAACCAGCAACTCCAACTCTCACCAAGAGAGCCAGCAATTATCAAGGCACTGAGACAATCTTAATCAAGTCACTCAATAGCAACAACAGCGCCCTGACTCAGGAGGGTACTTTTCCCACTGGAAATAATGTAAATATTGTAAATAACAACACTATTACCAATGACACCAGTCTCTCTGTCGTCAATCTCTCACAGCACAACCTGACCCCAGCACAGCTATCTTTGCTCTCCAAGGGCCTAAACTTCTGTCCCACTCCGGGTGAACCCGACATAGCGGAAGCCCGAGCTGACATGGACAAATTTCATATCAGCCTCCGTCGGAAGTGTTTCTTCTCTGAATACAAATCGAACACAGACCCTACAAACCCCACACTATCACGGATGACACTGCCACTGCTACTTTCGGCCTTACACCGATCCAGCAGAGGACTTTCAAGAACAAATCCTCGTTCAACCCCCCTGGACCTAAAAATCGAGAGACATTCATCTCCATGAATGAGCTGGACTTGGCTACGTCACGTAGCTTTGCACCAAAATCCCAAAATCTCACCAGGGACGAAAACAGGCACTGACAGAACTCAAACGCCTACCGAACATTGTCATCAAACCTGCAGACAAGGGGTCAGCTGTGGTAGTCATGAATTCTTCAGATTACAAAAGGAAGCCCTCCGTCAATTAGCTGACACCCGTTTCTATTCGAAACAGGACACCAACCTCACTGAGCGCCACCAATCGGAGGTCTCACTGCTTGTCAATAACCTTCATATCTGGAAGGAAATCAGCAAGCAATGCAAGGACTATCTCATTCAGAGAAAACCACGCACACCACAATTCTACCTCTTACCCAAGATACACAAGGGAGTCCTCCCACCTCCGGGACGACCCATCATGTCAGCAAATGGATGCCCCACAGAACGAATATCTTCGTTTGTAGACAGCTTCTTGCAACCACTGGTCAAAACAACGAGATCCTTCATCAAGGATACAACACACCTTTTACGTGTATTACGCGACATAGGCCAACTCCCTGACGACGCGCTACTGGTGACCCTGGACGTCACCTCCCTGTACACCAACATCCCACATTTAGAAGGGAAAACGGCTGTGGAACGCATTTTAGCACTCCATCGTGACACCAATACAATACCCACCAACTTCTCACTCGTCCTGCTCCTGGATGCAGTCCTCACTATGAACAACTTTGAGTTCAATGGGGAAAACTACCTCCAGACCGGAGGTGTTGCCATGGGTACCAAAGTCGCCCCCTCCCTAGCCAACATCTTCATGGCACATTTTGAGGAGACGCACGTCTACACATACCACCTACAACCCCTCACCTGGGTTAGGTTCATCGATGATGTGTTCCAAATATGGACACATGGCCGCAGGGAATTGGATCTCTTCATCCAACATGATTGCCACCCGACAATCAAATTCACGGCGGAAATCTCCAGCCAGTCAGTGAATTTTCTAGACACAGTAGTCAGCATCAATGAAGACCGTAATATCATTACGTCCCTATACTGCAAACCTACTGACGCGCACAACTACCTGCTGTTCTCCTCAGCACACCCGAGACATTGCCTCAAAAGCACCCCCTACAGTCAACTTCTCAGGATCCGCCGGATCTGTAGCCTGGACACAGATTTCGAGGAAAATGCCGTCATGATTGGCCGCCACTTCATGCGACGTGGCTACCCTTCATCATTTGTAGAGACAGCCCTCATCCGGGCCTACCGCACCTCTAGATCTGATCTCCTCAGAGATGAGGCCCCACTGGACACGGACGATCAACCAGGGACGACTGAGGACAATTTCTTCCTCATATCGACCTTTATATCGGGCTTCCAAGTACTACAGCGCATTGTTAGCCACAACTGGCCCGTGCTCTTGAAATCCATTGCAACACGTCAGCTACATGACTCTCGCATCACATTTGAACACAGAAAACCTCCCAATCTCCGGGATCTTCTGGTCAGAGCCAAATTCACCGACACCGCAACACAATCAGAGGGACCCACAATCCCCACTGCCGGCGCAACCCGTTTGCCTCCGGGTTCTCGCAACGCGTGCCCAAGAGCCAACACCTCTTGTCGTTACTGCCCTAAACTCAACCTGACGGGAAGGATCGGCAGCACAACTACCACGCGCTCATACACGGCCATGAAGCACATCACATGCAAAAGCAGTAACCTCATTTACTGCATCACATGCAAAAGATGCAACCAACAATACGTTGGTCAAACCAAGCTCCGCCTCATGGACAGATTTGTAAAACACTTTTACAATATCTCCAAGGGCAACAAAGATGACACCATCGGCCGGCACTTCACCAGCCATAACCACGCAGGCATTGATGATGTTTCCATATCAATCCTGTCCTTCATCCACGCCCCCCCAGAATAGACACCATCGAAATCAGATGGATCCATAGATTGCGCACTGTAGCTCCGCTGGGACTCAATGTCCTGGACTAATATGTACTGTACACATACATTGCCACGTCTTTTGATAACTTTTCCCTATGTGTTCTCTACAGGGTTCCCCCAGTCTTACTCCAAAGACAGGGGCAGCATTACTTAAACCGTATCCCGACACACTCCATGTCACATCCTATCCACTCAGGACAGGCTATCCGTTAAGCTATTGACCACTGGAACCAACATCGGGACCATTCCGGTCCCAGACTGTCCGACGTGTAAAATACTTACAGGTCAACTGGATATGCGGCCTTTTACTCCCCACAGCCGCACATCTAGGATAGGAACATTTTTCTATCAACAGTCCACGGCCCGCCTCTGCAGGGCCAACCCATCTTGATCAATATCGCCTTTATAAGTGTCTGATGAGCAACTCCTGCGAAACCGTTCACACCACCCCTGGCATAACCCATATGGCGCGCCTCCCCGCCATTCCACGCAACTTTGCCGCCATGCTCCCTAGGAGCATGACGTCATGTCCGTCTCAAAGCAATGACGTCATAAAGGGGCCCAGCATCACGTCAACCACTGCGTCTTGACGTCAGTTCCAACACCTCACACGGTTTAAAAGATCAAGCGAAGACTTTTGAGCCTTCACAACGGTCACACAAGCCAATTAAGCTGGTTGCATCTCATCGCATTGCCACGTCAAAAATATTATTTCATGAACGAAGCAAAGATTTTATATTTCTCAGAATTTAAGTCATTGCAAGACATTTTCTCCACCTTCCCTGAAAATTGCATGAAGATTGCATTAATAACAAGCGAGGTACGAGCTAACCGGGTAAAAAAGCAGCTCATTATTTTGCAAATTAACTACATAACTGAAAAAATCAAACCCACATGCACAACTTCAACATATCACCTATCATACCTGAAAGTGTTAATGCTCTCCGCCAAGCGGTTACAGAAGATATCCGGAAACGATTATTTTTGGAAAAAAATGGCCAAAACTAGCCATAAAACAAAAGATTTCAAGCAAATTACGTAATCTATGATAAAAAGGACTAAGTCATTTTCGTTCATATCCCCCAACTCTCATGTGTCTCGAATTTCATTGAAACACTCCTTACCGTTTGTGCTCCCGAGGTGAGAAGAAGAAGAAATATTTTTTTAGTGGAGAAAAATCAATAGTTCTTGAATTCCCAAGCTTGTTTGCGGGGATGCCAAAAGAGATTTGACTAGGTCAGAGGAAATGTTCGCTGCCCAGACACGGAGGAGTATGTTTGGGATATATGTCTCGGAAAAGTAATGAGCATGTATAGAAAGTACTATTTTAAAGGGAAAGATGCTTAGGTCAAAACGTTAATACTGGTGCAAGATCTGATGATGACGTCACTACCTGAAGTCGGAAAACGAATGATATACATCCTTGATATCATACATGCAATACACGTGCAATAGACGCCAATACTGGCAGAGAGAATATGATTGAATAACATCATCCTAATATCAGGCTGTTTTACTCCTATAATTCATATGCACGACTCATCCTGACATTCAGGTTTTTGATAATCCTACCTCGTAAACACAACCCAGAAAAAAAACTCAGAAAATCCACTGCGAAGAGTGGTTGTTCCGACGACTTGACGCACACTATATCGATCGATTAAGTATAAGAGAAGGCAATTGATCGACTCAACACGAAGTATTTAGAGGGCTAAAAAGTCCGGACCAGTAATATTAGAAGAGATAGATTTATGATAATAATCCACGCCAACATATCACTTTAATTTTTTTTCGGTTTATCATCAAGTTGATGACTCGCATTTTGTAGAAATGCAGATGAACTCCAAACATGAAGAAACATAAAGTCTTCCAACCTAATAGTACGAAAGCCCAGAAGGCTCATCTGAAATTCGAAATCCAAACTCCGAATTTCGAAATCCGTAATTTTGAATTCGAAATCCGAAATTCAAAGTCCTTAATCGCTGGGAAACTTTTAGCCAATCAGACCAAGTGTAACATTCAGTACTTTGCCGTTATAACGATGGAGAAATTGAAAGTAAATTATGATTTATTTATTGGAATTAAGTCAAGCGTTTTCATCAACTTGTATCAATAACCCAGGCATGGCTACACTATCATACCACTCTTTTTCTACATATTTTTTGGCTGTGAATACAAAAACTGACCACTCCCAAAAATGAAAAAATGTCTTCTCCCCAAACACACCCCTCCGTGTCTGGGCACCGCACGCCGTTGCCTCTAACCTAGTCAGACCTATTTTATTGGCTTCCCGCAAACAAGCCGGAAATTCGAAAACAATTGATTTTACTCCTGAAAACTAACCAAAATATTTCTTCTTCTTCTCTCTTACCTCGGGAGCCCAAACGGTAAGGGGTTTCGCAATGAAATTCGACACACATGTACGAAAACGAAACGTTTCCGGACAACTCCTCTGTTATCGCTTGGCGGAGAGCATTGAAACGTTCAGGGATGATAGGTGATATATATTGAAGTTTTGTATGCGCGTTTGAATTTTTCAGTTATGTTACTAATTTTAAAAATAATGTGCTGCTTTGTTTTCTTGCCGGTTAGCTCGTACCTCGCTTGTTATTAATACGATCTTCATGCAATTTTCAGGGAAGGTGGAGCAGATGTTTTGCAACAATTCAAATTCGAAGCTATATTAATTGTGATCTTTGCTTTGTTTATGAAATAATGAGCACTTTTCTTTAGGTAATTATCAACTGACAAAACAAATGTGTCCGCACAAAACCTCCGTAATCGCTTGTGTCGAGCAAAATGTGCTCGCTGTTCCGCAGATGACAGCCATGCCAGCATGATCATTATAGAGCGGATGAAGTATATTTCCTCCACGCCGTGATCGTGCATCTATCAACTGATGTCAACAAAACTATCGCAGTAATGATTTCCCATCTCAGTGTTTTAAAGGTTCCTTCAATAAATACATAGGTATAGAACATGTAGAAACATCACTATGATCTGCAGCCGAAACCTCCGATAAGCATATTCAAAAATCAAAGTTGTTCACTAAGGTTCCCGAGTGACACTGTGCATCTCCCATTTCACATTGACAATAGAGAATTGGGGAAAGCCATTCGTTAACGAGAAACGAGAGATGACCAACTAAACAGAAGGAGTAAAGTGAAAGGGGGGGGGGGCGATAAAAAAGCCTGGCGGCAAAAACGTTCCTAGTACCCAGAATATTATTTACCCCTGTCAACGACACATTTAATGTTCCGAACCGTCTCCCTCTGTCATTCCACCGCGGCTATTACCAGAACAAATGATCCACGATCACTGCTCGTTGCGCAATGTGCATCTCCCATTTCACGTTGACGACACTAGAGTATTTGGGGAAATGGTATTCGTCAACTCCCCGCTTTCCTATGTGCTACATAGGAGTAGAACCCTCCATATCTACCCTCCATATCTTTAGATTATTGATTATTTTCCCCAATACTCTCCCATCACCCTCCAAATACTCAATCATCGGAAAGTGAATTTTACAACAAACGTTCGTCTAAATTTAACCTACTGGTGAATGTGCCTGAGAGACTGAAGCTCCTCAATATAAAGTTGAAAGTAGATAGCAGCTAGGAGACTATATAGTATTTTTTTAAATCAGAGCTAAACTGAGCGAGGGGCTCCCGAGTCTCTCAGGCAGCGAAGGAAACCATGAATTATGTCAGAAAGAATCACGCCTACACGAAATGTAAACATAACATGAACCCATCCCTACTCTGTACCTTTATGCAAACATTCGCCAAACCAGGCACACACCACGGAACCCATACCAAACACATGGTCTAAAACGGCCTTAATTCAATGTCCAAATCAAAGCACAGTTGGAAATCAATGACAGAACCAACACAGCCTAGAAAAATGCGATGCAATAACTTCGCTGACCCTATCGACGTCAAGCACGAGTGCTAAATAGAACGCAGTGGGCCATACACAGTACCTATGTTCGTATACTTAGTGCTGTATGTAGAGGATGCATTATCAGGTTGCCTGAAGAACAGCGAACCCGTATTGATTCATTGAATATCCATGGTCAAGACTAGACTACAAGCTTGTCCATCGTTGCGCAACACGACTACTGTTATTATGATTGCTGTGTCCTCGTATAAACGTGGTACTGTTCCGATGTATAGACAGGAAAATTAAAAATTGTCACTTTTCCTTATCTCCATCATTTTCAACGGATTTCTTCCCATGAACCATGGTGATGCTGATGCTGCTGATCAGGCACGCCCAGTCCCTGAACAGGGCTATTCAATGAATCAATACGGGTTTGCTGTTCTTTCAACAACCGTATAATGCATACTCGACAGTGTATTGGTTATGTATAGACATGAAGCGAGCCAGGCCCAACATGGAAAATAAACTGACCCCTATAATAATAATGATAATAATGTCACGCATTTATATAGCGCTCCTCAGTAATGGAACTGTTAAAGCACTGTGGGATATCAAATTATTACCCCGGTCTCAGAAATCAATCAGGGGTTTCAAGGAGCAACCAGAAGGCGCTCACTTGAACTTGACCAGTCGGGGAACCAAGGAGTGACTCGGCCAGGAGTCGAACCCACGACCTCCTGATCATGAGGCCGACTCTCTTCCACTGTGCTACCGCTGCCCCTTTGGGTTGGCAGACACCCTTGCTCGGTTCTATATTTTCTAAGCCTTCGCAAGGCTGCCCTCGCAGGGCTATAATATAATGTAGTGGGTTTACTTATATCAACTTCTAGACAAGAACGTTGACAAGAACACCCAACTCATCGGACAGGGCCTCAACCCAACACCTAAACAGGAGAACCGCACACCACGGCTTCTACCAAACTAATGATCTACGATTAATGCTCGTTGCGCAATGCCACTCGTGACCCAGATACCCTGCTTTCTCGAAACCAGGGCCCGGTTGTTCAAAGCTCCTCCATCTGGTTTGACGGTAACCGGTAACTCAGCATACTGCCAAGTTCGCCCCTCTACCATCGCTTTCACTGCCACCGCTTATCATGATCTTGAGTTGCCGCCAAGTTGAGTTCGGTCACTTATGCTTAGCGGTTGTTTTGACCCGGGCATAGGTTACCTTTGCGCGCACAGACATTTTTTTCTCTGTTTCTCCATATTGAAAGTATTTATGATAATTATAATCAAGTGAGTTATCTATATTAGCGCTTTTCACTGTATCAACTTATGCTTCAAAGCGCTTTACAGTCGCAATTACTATTACCCAGCCTATATCCAGAAACATTTCTGGAGAACTAAGATCATCTAACGCCCAAGCGTGCGCACGCACGGACATTTCAGGCCAGCTGAGAGTTACAAAGTGGCCCTCACCCGGGACTTACGCGACGCAAGGCCGACGTTTAACTATTGTGCCACCGCGCTACCTGTCCAAATTTATGTCATGAAAACACTGACAAATTAGGAACTACCACCAAATACGCTACAACGGTCTGACCAAATACAAGATTCCCAGGTAAAGAAACTTTAACTTTTTTTGCAAAATAACATTTAGTTTCGAAATTTCTAAATCCATGTTGCAGTTATGGTCACGGCTACTAATTGAAACTGCCACTGCCACTGTAACTATTATTGATTATGTAAAACTTTCTCTTGGTGTTAGATGTAAATTTTTGCTTTCAATGTATGACCTTTCCTGAATTTGTATTTCTTCGGCCAAAGTATCTCAGCCGATTCTTTTCGTCGACGAAGAAGATAACAAATGCAGCTTGGCCAACGACGGTTGGCTTTGATGGGAAATGCTAAAGCTGATGACTTGTCCCTGCACGAATCCGCTTCGGACATATACAACTTTTAAATTCTGTGTTTGTCGTCCGATTCTCAATAGCAATCGCTGCAAGTGGACTGCCATGAAGAAATACCAAATTACTACTTCCAAATATCCCGGCAAAAGTGATTGCCCTTAACCTATTCTCTTCAAGTTGAATCGTTCGCACTCTATTGTACATGATCGATAAAAGTTCTTTATCACACGCAGATGTATTTACCCTGTAAATATTTCGTCCTTACACCAATGACTTCTTCAGTACACCGACTGACAGAGGTAGCTCTGCCGACGTCCGCTGACCCCCGGGTTCTCGGATTTGAGGATCTGATCGTATGTGTGGGACAGTTGGAGGCTCCCGTCTCGAGCTATGGCTGGCTGATTTTCCGAATGTGGATGGCTTCCCTCCACTCACAGCCCCAGAAGGTGGTATCTGTGCCGATGATCTTGAAATTGTCTATATCCAACTGGTGTCCCGTGTTTATGGTATGTCCGGATGGGTGGCTGACTTGGGTGATTTCTAACGAACGGACTTCCGGTGTTCCTCCAGGCGAGTTCGAAACTGGCGACCACTTTCACCAATGTATATATCATCACAGTCTTCACATCCGACCTGATAAATTGCACCACATTAGTTCGGAGATCAGCTAACGTCAGCAGAGCTACCTCTGTCAGTCAGTGTACTGAAGAAGTCTTTAGTGTAAGGACGAAATATTTACAAGGTAAATACTTCTGCTTGTGTTAAATAAATTTTATCAATCTAAAACACTAATCAATGGCTCTTTCTGGATGTACTGTACATGTAAAGAACTTTTATAAATCTAAAGCACTAAGCAATGGATCTTTCTGGATGTACTGTACATGTATCTTTTTTCCGTTATGGCTATTTTGAAAGTTTGAATGTAAACTCGAATATGTTTCCCCAGAGTCAAACTGAGGATTACTAAGCGAGACGGGAAACAACGATGATAACAAACCTGTTGAATACTTTGCTCCTCCGAGAGATTTTAAAAAATAAGTTTCAGGGCAAAACCAAGATTTCTGATACTAAACAAGTTCAAAGAAGTGGTAAACGTCTTCAAAATACCGATGCACTGTTTGTAACCTAACCAAACAATAGAAGGTAAAGCGACCTTAACTTTTTTGGGAGCAAAATTCCGCTGCATGATGGAACGTTTGTCTGAGATATGTTACAATGAATCACCTGGTCGCCTATTTCACGAAATGATTACGGTAATATGATTTTGTCAGTAGATAGGATAAGATATCGTTCCCCTAACACTAATGATAACGATAACACTATTTTACCGTTATCGTATTAAACAACGTATTTCAGGTAAAGAAAATGTTCGCTATTTTACCGCTAACGTTTTTTTCCAATTGTAACTACGTCAATCACAACCATCGAAAAGGGACCTTCTTTGTGATCATACTGGAACCACTCACCAATAAGATCGCAAGCCCGACAATACCCGAGTTGTTCCACCGCCTCGATGGGTAGAGGCTAAACAGCCGAACACAATAGTAGGCCTTTCGCAGCGATAAAAGGGGTGGGATATCTATTCAAGAGTTAACAACGTAATCGTCATTAACAGTCATGACTCTACAGCGAAACTTTTCATATTACTATTGAAGACCAATTGGAAGAAAGGAAGACAAGATATCCCACATCTTTTATGACTGCGAAAGGCCTACTATTATGTCTGGTTGTTTCGGCTCGACCCATCGAGGCGGGAGTAAAAATCAGGTGTTATCGGGCTTGGGATCTTTTTGGTGAGTTGATCCAGTACAATGCGGGTTGGACAATCGGTTTGAATTACCATTTTTGGATCACAATAAACTAGGCAGATGTCCTTCCACCATGTTCACCTTCAATTTCATCAACCGTAAAATATTAGGACAGATATACTGTCATTGAAAGATTCTTCGCAATTTCCAGCCAAAGCCATTTCTTTTTATTTTCTCCTTGGGCAAAAGGCTTCACCGTAAGTACCTCGAGCAGCAGTAATACGTCCTGGGCGATCGAGAAGCGGAATCGCTTGCCTGCCATTTTAATTATGCGCTACATTGAAGAGACGAATAAACAATTAAATTCAACTCAAACAACACTCTGATAAAATGTATTGCAATAGCAATGGTGGAGCTGATTTCACGCACACCAACCTCTGAACAGTGGTCGACTTGACCGACGAGCCTCCTCATTTCATTGAAATAAGGTTATCGTTCTTGGAACGGTAAGCAAGCCGAATCAGCGTCAGAAAATTGCGGTGTGCACGGTATTAGGCCTAGTTTATTACGACACCAATCTGCGGACCAGCATAACATGTCGTAATAGGGCTGACAAGACTCCGTACTGATGTCACCGCTCAAAGACATCAATGAATGTTACCAATTTGGTTTTGAGGCAATGTTGAAATGAAATTTTCATACGAAATACCCAAGAGGGCCTGTCCTCACAAATAAAGGTGATACTAGACACATAAACTCTGCGTGTCTTCAAAGTACTATTTGTCTGGATGAAGATGATTTGGGGACGATATTTTTGGTCGTGGCATAACGAATTGCGTATCAACGCTATAAGGGTCAAGGTCACGTGACATAAAAAGCGTTTGCGTTTGCGTTAGCGTTAGTGTTAATACATCCTCCTGTCGTCGTTTTGTAATAACAGGCAGGTTTTGTAACCAATACGAACGACAAAGTACTAAGTGTGATGGCCTATGGTATCATCAAGTCATGCGCGAATTCATTCACACGACACGTAAATCGGCGTTCATACTTAGCGGCTCAAGCAATCAGAGAACCTTTGATAAAATACATTTACATACTCTGTATTTTGTCATTCGTAGCACTTCGTAATCTGCTTTTCCCGATGCAGCGAAACGGCAGAATTGCCCATTGATAGTTGGTGCCCTGCTATTGATATTGATCCGTCAGTAAACATGAAAGATATTGCCATAATAAAGTGTCAGAAATGATGCAGTATTGATTGCTTAAGAATAAAAGAAGGCAATGGATCGACTCGGCATGAAGTATTTTCGGGTTGAACAAAACCCCGGACAAGTAATGTTAAGGGAGATAGATTTATGCTAATAATCCACGCCAACATATCACTTTAATCTTCGGTTTATCATCAAGTAGGTGTAGAAATGCATTCTAACATATTTCGTTTGCCAATGTTGGTGCTGTATATCATTTTTAGTCATATTTGATATTTCAATATCAATCTCATTTAAATATAAAATTAGAATGTATTTTAAGAGAAATTCAAGAATGTATTTTGACACTAAACCTGACGATTAACCGAAGAAATTTGAGTGATATGTTGGCGTTGATGACTCCCATATTGTGGATGCAGATGAACGCCAAACATGAATAAATACAACGTTTTCCGAAATCTAATAGTCTTTAAGCGCAGATACCTGATCATGATAGGATCGGTCAATGTTAGGTAAATATGGCCAGTATTTAACTGGTAATCTATCATAACAATAAAACGTTTCTGTTTCAGACGAGAAATCTCGCTGGGGTCTTGGGTCTCGAAGTTAACACCTCGTTGTCCCCATATGATGACGTCACGACCTAAAGTCGGTAAACGAGTGCTATACATCCTTGATATCATACATGCAATACACGTGCAATAGACGCCAATACTGGCAGAGAGAATATGCCTGAATATTAACATCATCCTAAGATCAGGCTTTTTTACTCCTATAATTCATATGCACAACTCATCCTGACATTCAGGTTTTTGATAATCCTACCTCGAAAACAAAACCCTGGGAAAAAGCAATAAAATCCACTGCAAAGAGCGGCTGAATTCCGACTACTCGACAAACGCTATATCGATCAATTAAGTATAGGATAAGGTAATTGGTCGACTAGGCACGGAACGCAGAGAAATGAGGAACCACCAAATACGCTACAACGGTCAAACCAAAACAAGATTGCCAGGTGATGAATCTTTTCTTTTTTTAGGCATAATAACTGTTATTTTCGAATGTGTTTGATTCATGTTGCATTTATGGTCAGGGCTACTAATTGTAACTGCCACTGTCACTGTCACTATGATTGATTATGTAAAACTTTCTCCTTGTGTTAAATGTAAATTTTCGCTTTTAATGTATGACCTTTCCTGAATTTGCATTGTGTCAGGCATGGCTGGTGTGCAGGGTGAGGTAAGGCAAGATTTATTTTGCAGATTAGGAAACTCGAGCTAGATATGGAGATCGAACGTTAGCGGGTGAGAGTGCGTGAGAGAGCGATAGAACATGAGAGAATGAGAGAGAGAGAAATTAGAGTTTGAAGCTGAAAGGGCGCGAGATATGTTAGAGTTAGAGAAATTGAGTATGAAGCATGAATTCGAGATGTTAGATCGGACTGAGCATGAGCGAGAAGTCGAACGAAAGCATGAGATTACGATGAAAGACAAAGAGTAGTCCAAGGAAGAAGCCAAGGGTAAATTGACCACTGGTAAGAGAGGACCCAAAATCCCGAAACTTGATGCTGGTGATGAAATCGAGGCATCCCTCAGAACGTTTGAACGGCTGGCAACCGCCAATGGCTGAGCGAGAGCGCCAAGATTGACAGCAGTATTGACTGGGAAAGCGCGTGAGGCATACGCGTTAATGCCTGTCGGTGACATTGAGTTTTACGACAAAGTTAAACTAGCAGTGATAAAGAAGTATCAACTTAACTCGGAGGCATACAGGGAAAAATTCAGATCATCCAATAAGAAGTATGACGAAAGATTCCAAGAATGGGGTATTCATGTTACAGAGTACTTTGACCGTTGGTTGGAGATCAATGAAATAGCGGACTTTGAGGGTCTGAAACAATTAATAGTCGTTAAACAGTTGACTAACCTCCTTTCTCCAGATTTACAGGTGTGGATTAAAGAGAGGAAGCCTTTAACCGCAGAGAAGCTAACTGAACTTGCTGAGCCTTATGTTACCTCAAGAAGGAAGAGCTTCAGTGGTGGTAGGCCTACTGGCAAGGGTGGGCAGAGTAAGGGTAAGGTGCAGAGGTCAAAAAGTTTTTTACTGATACGTCCCACAATGGTGAGGCAAAGCCTTGGAGGGCACTAAGTGAAATTTCCCTGCTACTCTTGGCATCTTAAGGGCCATTATTCGAAAGATTGTACTAAAGCAAAGCGAAGTTCGCCAGGAGCCAGTTCCAAAAAGGGGACTGGCTTGTTGTGCCTTAGCCCATCGCGATCAGGATTTGTGGAGCAAGACAAGTTCATTATAGATGGGTTTGTGAATGGCCTGGCGACGACAATGTTGACCGACACGGGATGTAGCAACACCCTTGTGAATGCAGCCCTTGTTCCGAAAGATGCCTACACAAGTGAGAGCATTGACATTTTACTTGCCAATGGTATGACGGAGAAAGTCCCATTAGCCGAGGTGGTCTTGTCGAGTAAGTGCGAGAAGTTGTGCACTGTTGGCACGCTTCAGAAATTGCCCGTAGATGTGTTACTGGTACAAGAAGATTTCAAAACCATTGGAAATTCGGGGACTCCTGTAGATTCCGGAGGTATATTCCCCTTAAAGGAGGAGGTGGCATTTGCTGTCACTAGAGCTCAAAAGAAGAGAAGTGCCGAGTTGGAGCAAACTGAGACGCAGCCTGCTGTAATTTAACAACCACAGACCAAGTCTGTGGCAGATTTGCCTGAATGTAACCGAGTCGAACCTAATGCTTCTTTGGATTTTTCAGATTCTGGCTGTGGTAATGACACATTGGGCAAGATGCCAAACTCAGATGGGATTTCTGATATAGTTGGTTCAGAGAGCTCAGGGGAAAAGGATGAGTGTGATTCGCTGCCCTATATGGAGACATGGAGGCTGCGACCGGACGGTTTTAGGGTTGATGCGAGCCAGAGAGGTCTGGCTGCAGTACTGGCGCAGGTTGACAGAGATGGGGATGAGCATCCGATCGCTTTCTTCAGCCGGAAACTATTGGACCGTGAAACTAGACTCTCCACCATCGAAGAAGAGTTTCTCGGAATTGTGTGGGCGGTACGATTGTTGAGACCATACTTACTGGGTCACGAGGTGGTTTTGGAAACCGACCACAACCCGTTGGTTTGGCTGGACCGTGCTAAAGACACTAACCAGAAACTCCTCCGATGGAGTCTAATACGAGACAAGACCACAATTGATTTTTTAAGCCTTTTAGCAGTTAAATTGTCAATGTTTGACCGCGACGCATCAAAGAACGCGTGGTGTTGTGAATCTGAAATTTAGATTATGTTATTCCGGACAGTCGGGCAAGTAAATGGTGAAAAATAAAATGGTGATTGACCACGGAAATTTTTTGATAATCGACAAATTAGACAGACATTGATATTTCCACTCTTTTCAGCCAACTGGCAGAAAAAACTCAAAACACGCCACCTATTACCCAATTAGCAAAATTCGAAATTAATTTTTTCATCAAATAATTTCTTTATATCTGTAGACTTGCCACAACAAATGTTTTTTCAATACCTCTCCAAATATGTACTTGAGAGTTAAAAACATGCACTCGTCTAATTGATAGGCCTCGACCCTCCAACCTATGAATATTCATTAGTGGTCTTGTCTCAATGAAGGTACATTTCAGGGGTTAACATTTTGAGATTTTTTTCAAACTAATGTAGATGACATCCCACAACTCTCCAACAAAGGAAAGTCATATCTGGACATTTTTGGAGAAATGAGAGACATTTCAAAGAGTGGTACAACTGTGCCAAAGCGACGAAAGAGGACAAAATCGACAAAAAGTCATGTTTTTGCAGCCAACAGCACCAAATTCAAATACCTGCCCTGGCCAGAATAAGCAAGCTATGGAGCTGAAAATTTAGGATGTGATTTAGAAATATCTTTGCTGCTTAGGGCACAACTTTCAGAATCAAGGCCTAAGTAGTTTCAAAGAAATTGCAAAATGAATGGCAACACAACAAGACTTGTAAAAATGAAACTGAACTTAGACCAGGGTTAGGTTGACTCTTATTTGGGTCAAATTAAGTTTTTTTCTCATTATTTTAGCTTGTTTTGACCTTAAATCATCGGCAATACAATATTCTAAATGAATTAGAGTGATTTGAGCACATTCAAATTTTTCACTATATTGACCCAAAATGTAGTGTAAATAAGGTACATTTCAGGGGTTAACATTTTGAGATTTTTTTCAAACTAATGTAGATGACATCCCACAACTCTCCAACAAAGGAAAGTCATATCTTGACATTTTTGGAGAAATGAGAGACATTTCAAAGAGTGGTACAACTGTGCCAAAGCGACGAAAGAGGACAAAATCGACAAAAAGTCATGATTTTGCAGCCAACAGCACCAAATTCAAAGACCTGCCCTGGCCAGAATAAGCAAGCTATGGAGCTGAAAATTTAGGATGTGATTTAGAAATATCTTTGCTGCTTAGGGCACAACTTTCAGAATCAAGGCCTAAGTAGTTTCAAAGAAATTACAAAATGAATGGCAACACAACAAGACTTGTAAAAATGAAACTGAACTTAGACCAGGGTTAGGTTGACTCTTATTTGGGTCAAATTAAGTTTTTTTCTCATTATTTTAGCTTGTTTTGACCTTAAATCATCGGCAATACAATATTCTAAATGAATTAGAGTGATTTGAGCACATTCAAATTTTTCACTATATTGACCCAAAATGTAGTGTAAATAGAGACAAGACCACAATTGATTTTTTAAGCCTTTTAGCAGTTAAATTGTCAATGTTTGACCGCGACGCATCAAAGAACGCGTGGTGTTGTGAATCTGAAATTTAGATTATGTTATTCCGGACAGTCGGGCAAGTAAATGGTGAAAAATAAAATGGTGATTGACCACGGAAATTTTTTGATAATCGACAAATTAGACAGACTTTGATATTTCCACTCTTTTCAGCCAACTGGCAGAAAAAACTCAAAACACGCCCCCTATTACCCAATTAGCAAAATTCGAAATTAATTTTTTCATCAAATAATTTCTTTATATCTGTAGACTTGCCACAACAAATGTTTTTTCAATACCTCTCCAAATATGTACTTGAGAGTTAAAAACATGCACTCGTCTAATTGATAGGCCTCGACCCTCCAACCTATGAATATTCATTAGTGGTCTTGTCTCAATGAAGGTACATTTCAGGGGTTAACATTTTGAGATTTTTTTCAAACTAATGTAGATGACATCCCACAACTCTCCAACAAAGGAAAGTCATATCTGGACATTTTTGGAGAAATGAGAGACATTTCAAAGAGTGGTACAACTGTGCCAAAGCGACGAAAGAGGACAAAATCGACAAAAAGTCATGATTTTGCAGCCAACAGCACCAAATTCAAAGACCTGCCCTGGCCAGAATAAGCAAGCTATGGAGCTGAAAATTTAGGATGTGATTTAGAAATATCTTTGCTGCTTAGGGCACAACTTTCAGAATCAAGGCCTAAGTTGTTTCAAAGAAAATACAAAATGAATGGCAACACAACAAGACTTGTAAAAATGAAACTGAACTTAGACCAGGGTTAGGTTGACTCTTATTTGGGTCAAATTAAGTTTTTTTCTCATTATTTTAGCTTGTTTTGACCTTAAATCATCGGCAATACAATATTCTAAATGAATTAGAGTGATTTGAGCACATTCAAATTTTTCACTATATTGACCCAAAATGTAGTGTAAATAAGGTACATTTCAGGGGTTAACATTTTGAGATTTTTTTCAAACTAATGTAGATGACATCCCACAACTCTCTAACAAAGCAAAGTCATATCTTGACATTTTTGGAGAAATGAGAGACATTTCAAAGAGTGGTACAACTGTGCCAAAGCGACGAAAGAGGACAAAATCGACAAAAAGTCATGATTTTGCAGCCAACAGCACCAAATTCAAAGACCTGCCCTGGCCAGAATAAGCAAGCTATGGAGCTGAAAATTTAGGATGTGATTTAGAAATATCTTTGCTGCTTAGGGCACAACTTTCAGAATCAAGGCCTAAGTAGTTTCAAAGAAATTACAAAATGAATGGCAACACAACAAGACTTGTAAAAATGAAACTGAACTTAGACCAGGGTTAGGTTGACTCTTATTTGGGTCAAATTAAGTTTTTTTCTCATTATTTTAGCTTGTTTTGACCTTAAATCATCGGCAATACAATATTCTAAATGAATTAGAGTGATTTGAGCACATTCAAATTTTTCACTATATTGACCCAAAATGTAGTGTAAATAGAGACAAGACCACAATTGATTTTTTAAGCCTTTTAGCAGTTAAATTGTCAATGTTTGACCGCGACGCATCAAAGAACGCGTGGTGTTGTGAATCTGAAATTTAGATTATGTTATTCCGGACAGTCGGGCAAGTAAATGGTGAAAAATAAAATGGTGATTGACCACGGAATTTTTTTGATAATCGACAAATTAGACAGACTTTGATATTTCCACTCTTTTCAGCCAACTGGCAGAAAAAACTCAAAACACGCCACCTATTACCCAATTAGCAAAATTCGAAATTAATTTTTTCATCAAATAATTTCTTTATATCTGTAGACTTGCCACAACAAATGTTTTTTCAATACCTCTCCAAATATGTACTTGAGAGTTAAAAACATGCACTCGTCTAATTGATAGGCCTCGACCCTCCAACCTATGAATATTCATTAGTGGTCTTGTCTCAATGAAGGTACATTTCAGGGGTTAACATTTTGAGATTTTTTTCAAACTAATGTAGATGACATCCCACAACTCTCCAACAAAGGAAAGTCATATCTGGACATTTTTGGAGAAATGAGAGACATTTCAAAGAGTGGTACAACTGTGCCAAAGCGACGAAAGAGGACAAAATCGACAAAAAGTCATGATTTTGCAGCCAACAGCACCAAATTCAAAGACCTGCCCTGGCCAGAATAAGCAAGCTATGGAGCTGAAAATTTAGGATGTGATTTAGAAATATCTTTGCTGCTTAGGGCACAACTTTCAGAATCAAGGCCTAAGTTGTTTCAAAGAAAATACAAAATGAATGGCAACACAACAAGACTTGTAAAAATGAAACTGAACTTAGACCAGGGTTAGGTTGACTCTTATTTGGGTCAAATTAAGTTTTTTTCTCATTATTTTAGCTTGTTTTGACCTTAAATCATCGGCAATACAATATTCTAAATGAATTAGAGTGATTTGAGCACATTCAAATTTTTCACTATATTGACCCAAAATGTAGTGTAAATAAGGTACATTTCAGGGGTTAACATTTTGAGATTTTTTTCAAACTAATGTAGATGACATCCCACAACTCTCTAACAAAGCAAAGTCATATCTTGACATTTTTGGAGAAATGAGAGACATTTCAAAGAGTGGTACAACTGTGCCAAAGCGACGAAAGAGGACAAAATCGACAAAAAGTCATGATTTTGCAGCCAACAGCACCAAATTCAAAGACCTGCCCTGGCCAGAATAAGCAAGCTATGGAGCTGAAAATTTAGGATGTGATTTAGAAATATCTTTGCTGCTTAGGGCACAACTTTCAGAATCAAGGCCTAAGTAGTTTCAAAGAAATTACAAAATGAATGGCAACACAACAAGACTTGTAAAAATGAAACTGAACTTAGACCAGGGTTAGGTTGACTCTTATTTGGGTCAAATTAAGTTTTTTTCTCATTATTTTAGCTTGTTTTGACCTTAAATCATCGGCAATACAATATTCTAAATGAATTAGAGTGATTTGAGCACATTCAAATTTTTCACTATATTGACCCAAAATGTAGTGTAAATGAAGGTACATTTCAGGGGTTAACATTTTGAGATTTTTTTCAAACTAATGTAGATGACATCCCACAACTCTCCAACAAAGGAAAGTCATATCTTGACATTTTTGGAGAAATGAGAGACATTTCAAAGAGTGGTACAACTGTGCCAAAGCGACGAAAGAGGACAAAATCGACAAAAAGTCATGATTTTGCAGCCAACAGCACCAAATTCAAAGACCTGCCCTGGCCAGAATAAGCAAGCTATGGAGCTGAAAATTTAGGATGTGATTTAGAAATATCTTTGCTGCTTAGGGCACAACTTTCAGAATCAAGGCCTAAGTAGTTTCAAAGAAATTACAAAATGAATGGCAACACAACAAGACTTGTAAAAATGAAACTGAACTTAGACCAGGGTTAGGTTGACTCTTATTTGGGTCAAATTAAGTTTTTTTCTCATTATTTTAGCTTGTTTTGACCTTAAATCATCGGCAATACAATATTCTAAATGAATTAGAGTGATTTGAGCACATTCAAATTTTTCACTATATTGACCCAAAATGTAGTGTAAATAGAGACAAGACCACAATTGATTTTTTAAGCCTTTTAGCAGTTAAATTGTCAATGTTTGACCGCGACGCATCAAAGAACGCGTGGTGTTGTGAATCTGAAATTTAGATTATGTTATTCCGGACAGTCGGGCAAGTAAATGGTGAAAAATAAAATGGTGATTGACCACGGAAATTTTTTGATAATCGACAAATTAGACAGACTTTGATATTTCCACTCTTTTCAGCCAACTGGCAGAAAAAACTCAAAACACGCCACCTATTACCCAATTAGCAAAATTCGAAATTAATTTTTTCATCAAATAATTTCTTTATATCTGTAGACTTGCCACAACAAATGTTTTTTCAATACCTCTCCAAATATGTACTTGAGAGTTAAAAACATGCACTCGTCTAATTGAGAGGCCTGGACCCTCCAACCTATGAATATTCATTAGTGGTCTTGTCTCAATGAAGGTACATTTCAGGGGTTAACATTTTGAGATTTTTTTCAAACTAATGTAGATGACATCCCACAACTCTCCAACAAAGGAAAGTCATATCTGGACATTTTTGGAGAAATGAGAGACATTTCAAAGAGTGGTACAACTGTGCCAAAGCGACGAAAGAGGACAAAATCGACAAAAAGTCATGATTTTGCAGCCAACAGCACCAAATTCAAAGACCTGCCCTGGCCAGAATAAGCAAGCTATGGAGCTGAAAATTTAGGATGTGATTTAGAAATATCTTTGCTGCTTAGGGCACAACTTTCAGAATCAAGGCCTGAGTAGTTTCAAAGAAAATACAAAATGAATGGCAACACAACAAGACTTGTAAAAATGAAACTGAACTTAGACCAGGGTTAGGTTGACTCTTATTTGGGTCAAATTAAGTTTTTTTCTCATTATTTTAGCTTGTTTTGACCTTAAATCATCGGCAATACAATATTCTAAATGAATTAGAGTGATTTGAACACATTCAAATTTTTCACTATATTGACCCAAAATGTAGTGTAAATAGAGACTAGACCACAATTGATTTTTTAAGCCTTTTAGCAGTTAAATTGTCAATGTTTGACCGCGACGCATCAAAGAACGCGTGGTGTTGTGAATCTGAAATTTAGATTATGTTATTCCGGACAGTCGGGCAAGTAAATGGTGAAAAATAAAATGGTGATTGACCACGGAAATTTTTTGAAAATCGACAAATTAGACAGACTTTGATATTTCCACTCTTTTCAGCCAACTGGCAGAAAAAACTCAAAACACGCCACCTATCACCCAATTAGCAAAATTCGAAATTAATTTTTTCATCAAATAATTTCTTTATATCTGTAGACTTGCCACAACAAATGTTTTTTCAATACCTCTCCAAATATGTACTTGAGAGTTAAAAACATGCACTCGTCTAATTGATAGGCCTCGACCCTCCAACCTATGAATATTCATTAGTGGTCTTGTCTCAATGAAGGTACATTTCAGGGGTTAACATTTTGAGATTTTTTTCAAACTAATGTAGATGACATCCCACAACTCTCCAACAAAGGAAAGTCATATCTTGACATTTTTGGAGAAATGAGAGACATTTCAAAGAGTGGTACAACTGTGCCAAAGCGACGAAAGAGGACAAAATCGACAAAAAGTCATGATTTTGCAGCCAACAGCACCAAATTCAAAGACCTGCCCTGGCCAGAATAAGCAAGCTATGGAGCTGAAAATTTAGGATGTGATTTAGAAATATCTTTGCTGCTTAGGGCACAACTTTCAGAATCAAGGCCTAAGTAGTTTCAAAGAAATTACAAAATGAATGGCAACACAACAAGACTTGTAAAAATGAAACTGAACTTAGACCAGGGTTAGGTTGACTCTTATTTGGGTCAAATTAAGTTTTTTTCTCATTATTTTAGCTTGTTTTGACCTTAAATCATCGGCAATACAATATTCTAAATGAATTAGAGTGATTTGAACACATTCAAATTTTTCACTATATTGACCCAAAATGTAGTGTAAATAGAGACTAGACCACAATTGATTTTTTAAGCCTTTTAGCAGTTAAATTGTCAATGTTTGACCGCGACGCATCAAAGAACGCGTGGTGTTGTGAATCTGAAATTTAGATTATGTTATTCCGGACAGTCGGGCAAGTAAATGGTGAAAAATAAAATGGTGATTGACCACGGAAATTTTTTGAAAATCGACAAATTAGACAGACTTTGATATTTCCACTCTTTTCAGCCAACTGGCAGAAAAAACTCAAAACACGCCACCTATCACCCAATTAGCAAAATTCGAAATTAATTTTTTCATCAAATAATTTCTTTATATCTGTAGACTTGCCACAACAAATGTTTTTTCAATACCTCTCCAAATATGTACTTGAGAGTTAAAAACATGCACTCGTCTAATTGAGAGGCCTGGACCCTCCAACCTATGAATATTCATTAGTGGTCTTGTCTCAATGAAGGTACATTTCAGGGGTTAACATTTTGAGATTTTTTTCAAACTAATGTAGATGACATCCCACAACTCTCCAACAAAGGAAAGTCATATCTGGACATTTTTGGAGAAATGAGAGACATTTCAAAGAGTGGTACAACTGTGCCAAAGCGACGAAAGAGGACAAAATCGACAAAAAGTCATGATTTTGCAGCCAACAGCACCAAATTCAAAGACCTGCCCTGGCCAGAATAAGCAAGCTATGGAGCTGAAAATTTAGGATGTGATTTAGAAATATCTTTGCTGCTTAGGGCACAACTTTCAGAATCAAGGCCTGAGTAGTTTCAAAGAAAATACAAAATGAATGGCAACACAACAAGACTTGTAAAAATGAAACTGAACTTAGACCAGGGTTAGGTTGACTCTTATTTGGGTCAAATTAAGTTTTTTTCTCATTATTTTAGCTTGTTTTGACCTTAAATCATCGGCAATACAATATTCTAAATGAATTAGAGTGATTTGAACACATTCAAATTTTTCACTATATTGACCCAAAATGTAGTGTAAATAGAGACTAGACCACAATTGATTTTTTAAGCCTTTTAGCAGTTAAATTGTCAATGTTTGACCGCGACGCATCAAAGAACGCGTGGTGTTGTGAATCTGAAATTTAGATTATGTTATTCCGGACAGTCGGGCAAGTAAATGGTGAAAAATAAAATGGTGATTGACCACGGAAATTTTTTGAAAATCGACAAATTAGACAGACTTTGATATTTCCACTCTTTTCAGCCAACTGGCAGAAAAAACTCAAAACACGCCACCTATCACCCAATTAGCAAAATTCGAAATTAATTTTTTCATCAAATAATTTCTTTATATCTGTAGACTTGCCACAACAAATGTTTTTTCAATACCTCTCCAAATATGTACTTGAGAGTTAAAAACATGCACTCGTCTAATTGATAGGCCTCGACCCTCCAACCTATGAATATTCATTAGTGGTCTTGTCTCAATGAAGGTACATTTCAGGGGTTAACATTTTGAGATTTTTTTCAAACTAATGTAGATGACATCCCACAACTCTCCAACAAAGGAAAGTCATATCTTGACATTTTTGGAGAAATGAGAGACATTTCAAAGAGTGGTACAACTGTGCCAAAGCGACGAAAGAGGACAAAATCGACAAAAAGTCATGATTTTGCAGCCAACAGCACCAAATTCAAAGACCTGCCCTGGCCAGAATAAGCAAGCTATGGAGCTGAAAATTTAGGATGTGATTTAGAAATATCTTTGCTGCTTAGGGCACAACTTTCAGAATCAAGGCCTAAGTAGTTTCAAAGAAATTACAAAATGAATGGCAACACAACAAGACTTGTAAAAATGAAACTGAACTTAGACCAGGGTTAGGTTGACTCTTATTTGGGTCAAATTAAGTTTTTTTCTCATTATTTTAGCTTGTTTTGACCTTAAATCATCGGCAATACAATATTCTAAATGAATTAGAGTGATTTGAGCACATTCAAATTTTTCACTATATTGACCCAAAATGTAGTGTAAATAAGGTACATTTCAGGGGTTAACATTTTGAGATTTTTTTCAAACTAATGTAGATGACATCCCACAACTCTCCAACAAAGGAAAGTCATATCTTGACATTTTTGGAGAAATGAGAGACATTTCAAAGAGTGGTACAACTGTGCCAAAGCGACGAAAGAGGACAAAATCGACAAAAAGTCATGATTTTGCAGCCAACAGCACCAAATTCAAAGACCTGCCCTGGCCAGAATAAGCAAGCTATGGAGCTGAAAATTTAGGATGTGATTTAGAAATATCTTTGCTGCTTAGGGCACAACTTTCAGAATCAAGGCCTAAGTAGTTTCAAAGAAATTACAAAATGAATGGCAACACAACAAGACTTGTAAAAATGAAACTGAACTTAGACCAGGGTTAGGTTGACTCTTATTTGGGTCAAATTAAGTTTTTTTCTCATTATTTTAGCTTGTTTTGACCTTAAATCATCGGCAATACAATATTCTAAATGAATTAGAGTGATTTGAACACATTCAAATTTTTCACTATATTGACCCAAAATGTAGTGTAAATAGAGACTAGACCACAATTGATTTTTTAAGCCTTTTAGCAGTTAAATTGTCAATGTTTGACCGCGACGCATCAAAGAACGCGTGGTGTTGTGAATCTGAAATTTAGATTATGTTATTCCGGACAGTCGGGCAAGTAAATGGTGAAAAATAAAATGGTGATTGACCACGGAAATTTTTTGAAAATCGACAAATTAGACAGACTTTGATATTTCCACTCTTTTCAGCCAACTGGCAGAAAAAACTCAAAACACGCCACCTATCACCCAATTAGCAAAATTCGAAATTAATTTTTTCATCAAATAATTTCTTTATATCTGTAGACTTGCCACAACAAATGTTTTTTCAATACCTCTCCAAATATGTACTTGAGAGTTAAAAACATGCACTCGTCTAATTGATAGGCCTCGACCCTCCAACCTATGAATATTCATTAGTGGTCTTGTCTCAATGAAGGTACATTTCAGGGGTTAACATTTTGAGATTTTTTTCAAACTAATGTAGATGACATCCCACAACTCTCCAACAAAGGAAAGTCATATCTTGACATTTTTGGAGAAATGAGAGACATTTCAAAGAGTGGTACAACTGTGCCAAAGCGACGAAAGAGGACAAAATCGACAAAAAGTCATGATTTTGCAGCCAACAGCACCAAATTCAAAGACCTGCCCTGGCCAGAATAAGCAAGCTATGGAGCTGAAAATTTAGGATGTGATTTAGAAATATCTTTGCTGCTTAGGGCACAACTTTCAGAATCAAGGCCTAAGTAGTTTCAAAGAAATTACAAAATGAATGGCAACACAACAAGACTTGTAAAAATGAAACTGAACTTAGACCAGGGTTAGGTTGACTCTTATTTGGGTCAAATTAAGTTTTTTTCTCATTATTTTAGCTTGTTTTGACCTTAAATCATCGGCAATACAATATTCTAAATGAATTAGAGTGATTTGAACACATTCAAATTTTTCACTATATTGACCCAAAATGTAGTGTAAATAGAGACTAGACCACAATTGATTTTTTAAGCCTTTTAGCAGTTAAATTGTCAATGTTTGACCGCGACGCATCAAAGAACGCGTGGTGTTGTGAATCTGAAATTTAGATTATGTTATTCCGGACAGTCGGGCAAGTAAATGGTGAAAAATAAAATGGTGATTGACCACGGAAATTTTTTGAAAATCGACAAATTAGACAGACTTTGATATTTCCACTCTTTTCAGCCAACTGGCAGAAAAAACTCAAAACACGCCACCTATCACCCAATTAGCAAAATTCGAAATTAATTTTTTCATCAAATAATTTCTTTATATCTGTAGACTTGCCACAACAAATGTTTTTTCAATACCTCTCCAAATATGTACTTGAGAGTTAAAAACATGCACTCGTCTAATTGATAGGCCTCGACCCTCCAACCTATGAATATTCATTAGTGGTCTTGTCTCAATGAAGGTACATTTCAGGGGTTAACATTTTGAGATTTTTTTCAAACTAATGTAGATGACATCCCACAACTCTCCAACAAAGGAAAGTCATATCTTGACATTTTTGGAGAAATGAGAGACATTTCAAAGAGTGGTACAACTGTGCCAAAGCGACGAAAGAGGACAAAATCGACAAAAAGTCATGATTTTGCAGCCAACAGCACCAAATTCAAAGACCTGCCCTGGCCAGAATAAGCAAGCTATGGAGCTGAAAATTTAGGATGTGATTTAGAAATATCTTTGCTGCTTAGGGCACAACTTTCAGAATCAAGGCCTAAGTAGTTTCAAAGAAATTACAAAATGAATGGCAACACAACAAGACTTGTAAAAATGAAACTGAACTTAGACCAGGGTTAGGTTGACTCTTATTTGGGTCAAATTAAGTTTTTTTCTCATTATTTTAGCTTGTTTTGACCTTAAATCATCGGCAATACAATATTCTAAATGAATTAGAGTGATTTGAACACATTCAAATTTTTCACTATATTGACCCAAAATGTAGTGTAAATAGAGACTAGACCACAATTGATTTTTTAAGCCTTTTAGCAGTTAAATTGTCAATGTTTGACCGCGACGCATCAAAGAACGCGTGGTGTTGTGAATCTGAAATTTAGATTATGTTATTCCGGACAGTCGGGCAAGTAAATGGTGAAAAATAAAATGGTGATTGACCACGGAAATTTTTTGAAAATCGACAAATTAGACAGACTTTGATATTTCCACTCTTTTCAGCCAACTGGCAGAAAAAACTCAAAACACGCCACCTATCACCCAATTAGCAAAATTCGAAATTAATTTTTTCATCAAATAATTTCTTTATATCTGTAGACTTGCCACAACAAATGTTTTTTCAATACCTCTCCAAATATGTACTTGAGAGTTAAAAACATGCACTCGTCTAATTGATAGGCCTCGACCCTCCAACCTATGAATATTCATTAGTGGTCTTGTCTCAATGAAGGTACATTTCAGGGGTTAACATTTTGAGATTTTTTTCAAACTAATGTAGATGACATCCCACAACTCTCCAACAAAGGAAAGTCATATCTTGATATTTTTGGAGAAATGAGAGACATTTCAAAGAGTGGTACAACTGTGCCAAAGCGACGAAAGAGGACAAAATCGACAAAAAGTCATGATTTTGCAGCCAACAGCACCAAATTCAAAGACCTGCCCTGGCCAGAATAAGCAAGCTATGGAGCTGAAAATTTAGGATGTGATTTAGAAATATCTTTGCTGCTTAGGGCACAACTTTCAGAATCAAGGCCTAAGTAGTTTCAAAGAAATTGCAAAATGAATGGCAACACAACAAGACTTGTAAAAATGAAACTGAACTTAGACCAGGGTTAGGTTGACTCTTATTTGGGTCAAATTAAGTTTTTTTCTCATTATTTTAGCTTGTTTTGACCTTAAATCATCGGCAATACAATATTCTAAATGAATTAGAGTGATTTGAGCACATTCAAATTTTTCACTATATTGACCCAAAATGTAGTGTAAATAGAGACAAGACCACAATTGATTTTTTAAGCCTTTTAGCAGTTAAATTGTCAATGTTTGACCGCGACGCATCAAAGAACGCGTGGTGTTGTGAATCTGAAATTTAGATTATGTTATTCCGGACAGTCGGGCAAGTAAATGGTGAAAAATAAAATGGTGATTGACCACGGAAATTTTTTGATAATCGACAAATTAGACAGACTTTGATATTTCCACTCTTTTCAGCCAACTGGCAGAAAAAACTCAAAACACGCCACCTATTACCCAATTAGCAAAATTCGAAATTAATTTTTTCATCAAATAATTTCTTTATATCTGTAGACTTGCCACAACAAATGTTTTTTCAATACCTCTCCAAATATGTACTTGAGAGTTAAAAACATGCACTCGTCTAATTGAGAGGCCTGGACCCTCCAACCTATGAATATTCATTAGTGGTCTTGTCTCAATGAAGGTACATTTCAGGGGTTAACATTTTGAGATTTTTTTCAAACTAATGTAGATGACATCCCACAACTCTCCAACAAAGGAAAGTCATATCTGGACATTTTTGGAGAAATGAGAGACATTTCAAAGAGTGGTACAACTGTGCCAAAGCGACGAAAGAGGACAAAATCGACAAAAAGTCATGTTTTTGCAGCCAACAGCACCAGATTCAAATACCTGCCCTGGCCAGAATAAGCAAGCTATGGAGCTGAAAATTTAGGATGTGATTAAGAAATATCTTTGCTGCTTAGGGCACAACTTTCAGAATCAAGGCCTAAGTAGTTTCAAAGAAATTACAAAATGAATGGCAACACAACAAGACTTGTAAAAATGAAACTGAACTTAGACCAGGGTTAGGTTGACTCTTATTTGGGTCAAATTAAGTTTTTTTCTCATTATTTTAGCTTGTTTTGACCTTAAATCATCGGCAATACAATATTCTAAATGAATTAGAGTGATTTGAGCACATTCAAATTTTTCACTATATTGACCCAAAATGTAGTGTAATGAAGGTACATTTCAGGGGTTAACATTTTGAGATTTTTTTCAAACTAATGTAGATGACATCCCACAACTCTCCAACAAAGGAAAGTCATATCTTGACATTTTTGGAGAAATGAGAGACATTTCAAAGAGTGGTACAACTGTGCCAAAGCGACGAAAGAGGACAAAATCGACAAAAAGTCATGATTTTGCAGCCAACAGCACCAAATTCAAAGACCTGCCCTGGCCAGAATAAGCAAGCTATGGAGCTGAAAATTTAGGATGTGATTTAGAAATATCTTTGCTGCTTAGGGCACAACTTTCAGAATCAAGGCCTGAGTAGTTTCAAAGAAAATACAAAATGAATGGCAACACAACAAGACTTGTAAAAATGAAACTGAACTTAGACCAGGGTTAGGTTGACTCTTATTTGGGTCAAATTAAGTTTTTTTCTCATTATTTTAGCTTGTTTTGACCTTAAATCATCGGCAATACAATATTCTAAATGAATTAGAGTGATTTGAACACATTCAAATTTTTCACTATATTGACCCAAAATGTAGTGTAAATAGAGACAAGACCACAATTGATTTTTTAAGCCTTTTAGCAGTTAAATTGTCAATGTTTGACCGCGACGCATCAAAGAACGCGTGGTGTTGTGAATCTGAAATTTAGATTATGTTATTCCGGACAGTCGGGCAAGTAAATGGTGAAAAATAAAATGGTGATTGACCACGGAAATTTTTTGATAATCGACAAATTAGACAGACTTTGATATTTCCACTCTTTTCAGCCAACTGGCAGAAAAAACTCAAAACACGCCACCTATTACCCAATTAGCAAAATTCGAAATTAATTTTTTCATCAAATAATTTCTTTATATCTGTAGACTTGCCACAACAAATGTTTTTTCAATACCTCTCCAAATATGTACTTGAGAGTTAAAAACATGCACTCGTCTAATTGAGAGGCCTGGACCCTCCAACCTATGAATATTCATTAGTGGTCTTGTCTCAATGAAGGTACATTTCAGGGGTTAACATTTTGAGATTTTTTTCAAACTAATGTAGATGACATCCCACAACTCTCCAACAAAGGAAAGTCATATCTGGACATTTTTGGAGAAATGAGAGACATTTCAAAGAGTGGTACAACTGTGCCAAAGCGACGAAAGAGGACAAAATCGACAAAAAGTCATGTTTTTGCAGCCAACAGCACCAGATTCAAATACCTGCCCTGGCCAGAATAAGCAAGCTATGGAGCTGAAAATTTAGGATGTGATTAAGAAATATCTTTGCTGCTTAGGGCACAACTTTCAGAATCAAGGCCTAAGTAGTTTCAAAGAAATTACAAAATGAATGGCAACACAACAAGACTTGTAAAAATGAAACTGAACTTAGACCAGGGTTAGGTTGACTCTTATTTGGGTCAAATTAAGTTTTTTTCTCATTATTTTAGCTTGTTTTGACCTTAAATCATCGGCAATACAATATTCTAAATGAATTAGAGTGATTTGAGCACATTCAAATTTTTCACTATATTGACCCAAAATGTAGTGTAATGAAGGTACATTTCAGGGGTTAACATTTTGAGATTTTTTTCAAACTAATGTAGATGACATCCCACAACTCTCCAACAAAGGAAAGTCATATCTTGACATTTTTGGAGAAATGAGAGACATTTCAAAGAGTGGTACAACTGTGCCAAAGCGACGAAAGAGGACAAAATCGACAAAAAGTCATGATTTTGCAGCCAACAGCACCAAATTCAAAGACCTGCCCTGGCCAGAATAAGCAAGCTATGGAGCTGAAAATTTAGGATGTGATTTAGAAATATCTTTGCTGCTTAGGGCACAACTTTCAGAATCAAGGCCTGAGTAGTTTCAAAGAAAATACAAAATGAATGGCAACACAACAAGACTTGTAAAAATGAAACTGAACTTAGACCAGGGTTAGGTTGACTCTTATTTGGGTCAAATTAAGTTTTTTTCTCATTATTTTAGCTTGTTTTGACCTTAAATCATCGGCAATACAATATTCTAAATGAATTAGAGTGATTTGAACACATTCAAATTTTTCACTATATTGACCCAAAATGTAGTGTAAATAGAGACAAGACCACAATTGATTTTTTAAGCCTTTTAGCAGTTAAATTGTCAATGTTTGACCGCGACGCATCAAAGAACGCGTGGTGTTGTGAATCTGAAATTTAGATTATGTTATTCCGGACAGTCGGGCAAGTAAATGGTGAAAAATAAAATGGTGATTGACCACGGAAATGTTTTGATAATCGACAAATTAGACAGACTTTGATATTTCCACTCTTTTCAGCCAACTGGCAGAAAAAACTCAAAACACGCCACCTATCACCCAATTAGCAAAATTCGAAATTAATTTTTTCATCAAATAATTTCTTTATATCTGTAGACTTGCCACAACAAATGTTTTTTCAATACCTCTCCAAATATGTACTTGAGAGTTAAAAACATGCACTCGTCTAATTGATAGGCCTCGACCCTCCAACCTATGAATATTCATTAGTGGTCTTGTCTCAATGAAGGTACATTTCAGGGGTTAACATTTTGAGATTTTTTTCAAACTAATGTAGATGACATCCCACAACTCTCCAACAAAGGAAAGTCATATCTTGACATTTTTGGAGAAATGAGAGACATTTCAAAGAGTGGTACAACTGTGCCAAAGCGACGAAAGAGGACAAAATCGACAAAAAGTCATGATTTTGCAGCCAACAGCACCAAATTCAAAGACCTGCCCTGGCCAGAATAAGCAAGCTATGGAGCTGAAAATTTAGGATGTGATTTAGAAATATCTTTGCTGCTTAGGGCACAACTTTCAGAATCAAGGCCTGAGTAGTTTCAAAGAAAATACAAAATGAATGGCAACACAACAAGACTTGTAAAAATGAAACTGAACTTAGACCAGGGTTAGGTTGACCCTTATTTGGGTCAAATTAAGTTTTTTTCTCATTATTTTAGCTTGTTTTGACCTTAAATCATCGGCAATACAATATTCTAAATGAATTAGAGTGATTTGAACACATTCAAATTTTTCACTATATTGACCCAAAATGTAGTGTAATGAAGGTACATTTCAGGGGTTAACATTTTGAGATTTTTTTCAAACTAATGTAGATGACATCCCACAACTCTCCAACAAAGGAAAGTCATATCTTGACATTTTTGGAGAAATGAGAGACATTTCAAAGAGTGGTACAACTGTGCCAAAGCGACGAAAGAGGACAAAATCGACAAAAAGTCATGATTTTGCAGCCAACAGCACCAAATTCAAAGACCTGCCCTGGCCAGAATAAGCAAGCTATGGAGCTGAAAATTTAGGATGTGATTTAGAAATATCTTTGCTGCTTAGGGCACAACTTTCAGAATCAAGGCCTGAGTAGTTTCAAAGAAAATACAAAATGAATGGCAACACAACAAGACTTGTAAAAATGAAACTGAACTTAGACCAGGGTTAGGTTGACTCTTATTTGGGTCAAATTAAGTTTTTTTCTCATTATTTTAGCTTGTTTTGACCTTAAATCATCGGCAATACAATATTCTAAATGAATTAGAGTGATTTGAACACATTCAAATTTTTCACTATATTGACCCAAAATGTAGTGTAAATAGAGACAAGACCACAATTGATTTTTTAAGCCTTTTAGCAGTTAAATTGTCAATGTTTGACCGCGACGCATCAAAGAACGCGTGGTGTTGTGAATCTGAAATTTAGATTATGTTATTCCGGACAGTCGGGCAAGTAAATGGTGAAAAATAAAATGGTGATTGACCACGGAAATTTTTTGATAATCGACAAATTAGACAGACTTTGATATTTCCACTCTTTTCAGCCAACTGGCAGAAAAAACTCAAAACACGCCACCTATTACCCAATTAGCAAAATTCGAAATTAATTTTTTCATCAAATAATTTCTTTATATCTGTAGACTTGCCACAACAAATGTTTTTTCAATACCTCTCCAAATATGTACTTGAGAGTTAAAAACATGCACTCGTCTAATTGATAGGCCTCGACCCTCCAACCTATGAATATTCATTAGTGGTCTTGTCTCAATGAAGGTACATTTCAGGGGTTAACATTTTGAGATTTTTTTCAAACTAATGTAGATGACATCCCACAACTCTCCAACAAAGGAAAGTCATATCTGGACATTTTTGGAGAAATGAGAGACATTTCAAAGAGTGGTACAACTGTGCCAAAGCGACGAAAGAGGACAAAATCGACAAAAAGTCATGATTTTGCAGCCAACAGCACCAAATTCAAAGACCTGCCCTGGCCAGAATAAGCAAGCTATGGAGCTGAAAATTTAGGATGTGATTTAGAAATATCTTTGCTGCTTAGGGCACAACTTTCAGAATCAAGGCCTGAGTAGTTTCAAAGAAAATACAAAATGAATGGCAACACAACAAGACTTGTAAAAATGAAACTGAACTTAGACCAGGGTTAGGTTGACTCTTATTTGGGTCAAATTAAGTTTTTTTCTCATTATTTTAGCTTGTTTTGACCTTAAATCATCGGCAATACAATATTCTAAATGAATTAGAGTGATTTGAACACATTCAAATTTTTCACTATATTGACCCAAAATGTAGTGTAATGAAGGTACATTTCAGGGGTTAACATTTTGAGATTTTTTTCAAACTAATGTAGATGACATCCCACAACTCTCCAACAAAGGAAAGTCATATCTTGACATTTTTGGAGAAATGAGAGACATTTCAAAGAGTGGTACAACTGTGCCAAAGCGACGAAAGAGGACAAAATCGACAAAAAGTCATGATTTTGCAGCCAACAGCACCAAATTCAAAGACCTGCCCTGGCCAGAATAAGCAAGCTATGGAGCTGAAAATTTAGGATGTGATTTAGAAATATCTTTGCTGCTTAGGGCACAACTTTCAGAATCAAGGCCTAAGTAGTTTCAAAGAAATTACAAAATGAATGGCAACACAACAAGACTTGTAAAAATGAAACTGAACTTAGACCAGGGTTAGGTTGACTCTTATTTGGGTCAAATTAAGTTTTTTTCTCATTATTTTAGCTTGTTTTGACCTTAAATCATCGGCAATACAATATTCTAAATGAATTAGAGTGATTTGAGCACATTCAAATTTTTCACTATATTGACCCAAAATGTAGTGTAAATAGAGACAAGACCACAATTGATTTTTTAAGCATTTTAGCAGTTAAATTGTCAATGTTTGACCGCGACGCATCAAAGAACGCGTGGTGTTGTGAATCTGAAATTTAGATTATGTTATTCCGGACAGTCGGGCAAGTAAATGGTGAAATATAAAATGGTGATTGACCACGGAAATTTTTTGATAATCGACAAATTAGACAGACTTTGATATTTCCACTCTTTTCAGCCAACTGGCAGAAAAAACTCAAAACACGCCACCTATTACCCAATTAGCAAAATTCGAAATTAATTTTTTCATCAAATAATTTCTTTATATCTGTAGACTTGCCACAACAAATGTTTTTTCAATACCTCTCCAAATATGTACTTGAGAGTTAAAAACATGCACTCGTCTAATTGATAGGCCTCGACCCTCCAACCTATGAATATTCATTAGTGGTCTTGTCTCAATGAAGGTACATTTCAGGGGTTAACATTTTGAGATTTTTTTCAAACTAATGTAGATGACATCCCACAACTCTCCAACAAAGGAAAGTCATATCTTGACATTTTTGGAGAAATGAGAGACATTTCAAAGAGTGGTACAACTGTGCCAAAGCGACGAAAGAGGACAAAATCGACAAAAAGTCATGATTTTGCAGCCAACAGCACCAAATTCAAAGACCTGCCCTGGCCAGAATAAGCAAGCTATGGAGCTGAAAATTTAGGATGTGATTTAGAAATATCTTTGCTGCTTAGGGCACAACTTTCAGAATCAAGGCCTAAGTTGTTTCAAAGAAAATACAAAATGAATGGCAACACAACAAGACTTGTAAAAATGAAACTGAACTTAGACCAGGGTTAGGTTGACTCTTATTTGGGTCAAATTAAGTTTTTTTCTCATTATTTTAGCTTGTTTTGACCTTAAATCATCGGCAATACAATATTCTAAATGAATTAGAGTGATTTGAGCACATTCAAATTTTTCACTATATTGACCCAAAATGTAGTGTAAATAAGGTACATTTCAGGGGTTAACATTTTGAGATTTTTTTCAAACTAATGTAGATGACATCCCACAACTCTCTAACAAAGGAAAGTCATATCTTGACATTTTTGGAGAAATGAGAGACATTTCAAAGAGTGGTACAACTGTGCCAAAGCGACGAAAGAGGACAAAATCGACAAAAAGTCATGATTTTGCAGCCAACAGCACCAAATTCAAAGACCTGCCCTGGCCAGAATAAGCAAGCTATGGAGCTGAAAATTTAGGATGTGATTTAGAAATATCTTTGCTGCTTAGGGCACAACTTTCAGAATCAAGGCCTGAGTAGTTTCAAAGAAATAACAAAATGAATGGCAACACAACAAGACTTGTAAAAATGAAACTGAACTTAGACCAGGGTTAGGTTGACTCTTATTTGGGTCAAATTAAGTTTTTTTCTCATTATTTTAGCTTGTTTTGACCTTAAATCATCGGCAATACAATATTCTAAATGAATTAGAGTGATTTGAGCACATTCAAATTTTTCACTATATTGACCCAAAATGTAGTGTAAATAGAGACAAGACCACAATTGATTTTTTAAGCCTTTTAGCAGTTAAATTGTCAATGTTTGACCGCGACGCATCAAAGAACGCGTGGTGTTGTGAATCTGAAATTTAGATTATGTTATTCCGGACAGTCGGGCAAGTAAATGGTGAAAAATAAAATGGTGATTGACCACGGAAATTTTTTGATAATCGACAAATTAGACAGACTTTGATATTTCCACTCTTTTCAGCCAACTGGCAGAAAAAACTCAAAACACGCCACCTATTACCCAATTAGCAAAATTCGAAATTAATTTTTTCATCAAATAATTTCTTTATATCTGTAGACTTGCCACAACAAATGTTTTTTCAATACCTCTCCAAATATGTACTTGAGAGTTAAAAACATGCACTCGTCTAATTGAGAGGCCTGGACCCTCCAACCTATGAATATTCATTAGTGGTCTTGTCTCAATGAAGGTACATTTCAGGGGTTAACATTTTGAGATTTTTTTCAAACTAATGTAGATGACATCCCACAACTCTCCAACAAAGGAAAGTCATATCTGGACATTTTTGGAGAAATGAGAGACATTTCAAAGAGTGGTACAACTGTGCCAAAGCGACGAAAGAGGACAAAATCGACAAAAAGTCATGTTTTTGCAGCCAACAGCACCAAATTCAAATACCTGCCCTGGCCAGAATAAGCAAGCTATGGAGCTGAAAATTTAGGATGTGATTTAGAAATATCTTTGCTGCTTAGGGCACAACTTTCAGAATCAAGGCCTAAGTAGTTTCAAAGAAATTACAAAATGAATGGCAACACAACAAGACTTGTAAAAATGAAACTGAACTTAGACCAGGGTTAGGTTGACTCTTATTTGGGTCAAATTAAGTTTTTTTCTCATTATTTTAGCTTGTTTTGACCTTAAATCATCGGCAATACAATATTCTAAATGAATTAGAGTGATTTGAGCACATTCAAATTTTTCACTATATTGACCCAAAATGTAGTGTAATGAAGGTACATTTCAGGGGTTAACATTTTGAGATTTTTTTCAAACTAATGTAGATGACATCCCACAACTCTCCAACAAAGGAAAGTCATATCTTGACATTTTTGGAGAAATGAGAGACATTTCAAAGAGTGGTACAACTGTGCCAAAGCGACGAAAGAGGACAAAATCGACAAAAAGTCATGATTTTGCAGCCAACAGCACCAAATTCAAAGACCTGCCCTGGCCAGAATAAGCAAGCTATGGAGCTGAAAATTTAGGATGTGATTTAGAAATATCTTTGCTGCTTAGGGCACAACTTTCAGAATCAAGGCCTGAGTAGTTTCAAAGAAAATACAAAATGAATGGCAACACAACAAGACTTGTAAAAATGAAACTGAACTTAGACCAGGGTTAGGTTGACTCTTATTTGGGTCAAATTAAGTTTTTTTCTCATTATTTTAGCTTGTTTTGACCTTAAATCATCGGCAATACAATATTCTAAATGAATTAGAGTGATTTGAACACATTCAAATTTTTCACTATATTGACCCAAAATGTAGTGTAAATAGAGACAAGACCACAATTGATTTTTTAAGCCTTTTAGCAGTTAAATTGTCAATGTTTGACCGCGACGCATCAAAGAACGCGTGGTGTTGTGAATCTGAAATTTAGATTATGTTATTCCGGACAGTCGGGCAAGTAAATGGTGAAAAATAAAATGGTGATTGACCACGGAAATTTTTTGAAAATCGACAAATTAGACAGACTTTGATATTTCCACTCTTTTCAGCCAACTGGCAGAAAAAACTCAAAACACGCCACCTATCACCCAATTAGCAAAATTCGAAATTAATTTTTTCATCAAATAATTTCTTTATATCTGTAGACTTGCCACAACAAATGTTTTTTCAATACCTCTCCTAATATGTACTTGAGAGTTAAAAACATGCACTCGTCTAATTGATAGGCCTCGACCCTCCAACCTATGAATATTCATTAGTGGTCTTGTCTCAATGAAGGTACATTTCAGGGGTTAACATTTTGAGATTTTTTTCAAACTAATGTAGATGACATCCCACAACTCTCCAACAAAGGAAAGTCATATCTTGACATTTTTGGAGAAATGAGAGACATTTCAAAGAGTGGTACAACTGTGCCAAAGCGACGAAAGAGGACAAAATCGACAAAAAGTCATGATTTTGCAGCCAACAGCACCAAATTCAAAGACCTGCCCTGGCCAGAATAAGCAAGCTATGGAGCTGAAAATTTAGGATGTGATTTAGAAATATCTTTGCTGCTTAGGGCACAACTTTCAGAATCAAGGCCTAAGTAGTTTCAAAGAAATTACAAAATGAATGGCAACACAACAAGACTTGTAAAAATGAAACTGAACTTAGACCAGGGTTAGGTTGACTCTTATTTGGGTCAAATTAAGTTTTTTTCTCATTATTTTAGCTTGTTTTGACCTTAAATCATCGGCAATACAATATTCTAAATGAATTAGAGTGATTTGAGCACATTCAAATTTTTCACTATATTGACCCAAAATGTAGTGTAATGAAGGTACATTTCAGGGGTTAACATTTTGAGATTTTTTTCAAACTAATGTAGATGACATCCCACAACTCTCCAACAAAGGAAAGTCATATCTTGACATTTTTGGAGAAATGAGAGACATTTCAAAGAGTGGTACAACTGTGCCAAAGCGACGAAAGAGGACAAAATCGACAAAAAGTCATGATTTTGCAGCCAACAGCACCAAATTCAAAAACCTGCCCTGGCCAGAATAAGCAAGCTATGGAGCTGAAAATTTAGGATGTGATTTAGAAATATCTTTGCTGCTTAGGGCACAACTTTCAGAATCAAGGCCTGAGTAGTTTCAAAGAAAATACAAAATGAATGGCAACACAACAAGACTTGTAAAAATGAAACTGAACTTAGACCAGGGTTAGGTTGACTCTTATTTGGGTCAAATTAAGTTTTTTTCTCATTATTTTAGCTTGTTTTGACCTTAAATCATCGGCAATACAATATTCTAAATGAATTAGAGTGATTTGAACACATTCAAATTTTTCACTATATTGACCCAAAATGTAGTGTAAATAGAGACAAGACCACAATTGATTTTTTAAGCCTTTTAGCAGTTAAATTGTCAATGTTTGACCGCGACGCATCAAAGAACGCGTGGTGTTGTGAATCTGAAATTTAGATTATGTTATTCCGGATAGTCGGGCAAGTAAATGGTGAAAAATAAAATGGTGATTGACCACGGAAATTTTTTGAAAATCGACAAATTAGACAGACTTTGATATTTCCACTCTTTTCAGCCAACTGGCAGAAAAAACTCAAAACACGCCACCTATCACCCAATTAGCAAAATTCGAAATTAATTTTTTCATCAAATAATTTCTTTATATCTGTAGACTTGCCACAACAAATGTTTTTTCAATACCTCTCCAAATATGTACTTGAGAGTTAAAAACATGCACTCGTCTAATTGATAGGCCTCGACCCTCCAACCTATGAATATTCATTAGTGGTCTTGTCTCAATGAAGGTACATTTCAGGGGTTAACATTTTGAGATTTTTTTCAAACTAATGTAGATGACATCCCACAACTCTCCAACAAAGGAAAGTCATATCTTGACATTTTTGGAGAAATGAGAGACATTTCAAAGAGTGGTACAACTGTGCCAAAGCGACGAAAGAGGACAAAATCGACAAAAAGTCATGTTTTTGCAGCCAACAGCACCAAATTCAAATACCTGCCCTGGCCAGAATAAGCAAGCTATGGAGCTGAAAATTTAGGATGTGATTTAGAAATATCTTTGCTGCTTAGGGCACAACTTTCAGAATCAAAGCCTAAGTAGTTTCAAAGAAATTACAAAATGAATGGCAACACAACAAGACTTGTAAAAATGAAACTGAACTTAGATCAGGGTTAGGTTGACTCTTATTTGGGTCAAATTAAGTTTTTTTCTCATTATTTTAGCTTGTTTTGACCTTAAATCATCGGCAATACAATATTCTAAATGAATTAGAGTGATTTGAGCACATTCAAATTTTTCACTATATTGACCCAAAATGTAGTGTAATGAAGGTACATTTCAGGGGTTAACATTTTGAGATTTTTTTCAAACTAATGTAGATGACATCCCACAACTCTCCAACAAAGGAAAGTCATATCTTGACATTTTTGGAGAAATGAGAGACATTTCAAAGAGTGGTACAACTGTGCCAAAGCGACGAAAGAGGACAAAATCGACAAAAAGTCATGATTTTGCAGCCAACAGCACCAAATTCAAAGACCTGCCCTGGCCAGAATAAGCAAGCTATGGAGCTGAAAATTTAGGATGTGATTTAGAAATATCTTTGCTGCTTAGGGCACAACTTTCAGAATCAAGGCCTGAGTAGTTTCAAAGAAAATACAAAATGAATGGCAACACAACAAGACTTGTAAAAATGAAACTGAACTTAGACCAGGGTTAGGTTGACTCTTATTTGGGTCAAATTAAGTTTTTTTCTCATTATTTTAGCTTGTTTTGACCTTAAATCATCGGCAATACAATATTCTAAATGAATTAGAGTGATTTGAACACATTCAAATTTTTCACTATATTGACCCAAAATGTAGTGTAAATAGAGACAAGACCACAATTGATTTTTTAAGCCTTTTAGCAGTTAAATTGTCAATGTTTGACCGCGACGCATCAAAGAACGCGTGGTGTTGTGAATCTGAAATTTAGATTATGTTATTCCGGACAGTCGGGCAAGTAAATGGTGAAAAATAAAATGGTGATTGACCACGGAAATTTTTTGAAAATCGACAAATTAGACAGACTTTGATATTTCCACTCTTTTCAGCCAACTGGCAGAAAAAACTCAAAACACGCCACCTATCACCCAATTAGCAAAATTCGAAATTAATTTTTTCATCAAATAATTTCTTTATATCTGTAGACTTGCCACAACAAATGTTTTTTCAATACCTCTCCAAATATGTACTTGAGAGTTAAAAACATGCACTCGTCTAATTGATAGGCCTCGACCCTCCAACCTATGAATATTCATTAGTGGTCTTGTCTCAATGAAGGTACATTTCAGGGGTTAACATTTTGAGATTTTTTTCAAACTAATGTAGATGACATCCCACAACTCTCCAACAAAGGAAAGTCATATCTTGACATTTTTGGAGAAATGAGAGACATTTCAAAGAGTGGTACAACTGTGCCAAAGCGACGAAAGAGGACAAAATCGACAAAAAGTCATGTTTTTGCAGCCAACAGCACCAAATTCAAATACCTGCCCTGGCCAGAATAAGCAAGCTATGGAGCTGAAAATTTAGGATGTGATTTAGAAATATCTTTGCTGCTTAGGGCACAACTTTCAGAATCAAAGCCTAAGTAGTTTCAAAGAAATTACAAAATGAATGGCAACACAACAAGACTTGTAAAAATGAAACTGAACTTAGATCAGGGTTAGGTTGACTCTTATTTGGGTCAAATTAAGTTTTTTTCTCATTATTTTAGCTTGTTTTGACCTTAAATCATCGGCAATACAATATTCTAAATGAATTAGAGTGATTTGAGCACATTCAAATTTTTCACTATATTGACCCAAAATGTAGTGTAATGAAGGTACATTTCAGGGGTTAACATTTTGAGATTTTTTTCAAACTAATGTAGATGACATCCCACAACTCTCCAACAAAGGAAAGTCATATCTTGACATTTTTGGAGAAATGAGAGACATTTCAAAGAGTGGTACAACTGTGCCAAAGCGACGAAAGAGGACAAAATCGACAAAAAGTCATGATTTTGCAGCCAACAGCACCAAATTCAAAGACCTGCCCTGGCCAGAATAAGCAAGCTATGGAGCTGAAAATTTAGGATGTGATTTAGAAATATCTTTGCTGCTTAGGGCACAACTTTCAGAATCAAGGCCTGAGTAGTTTCAAAGAAAATACAAAATGAATGGCAACACAACAAGACTTGTAAAAATGAAACTGAACTTAGACCAGGGTTAGGTTGACTCTTATTTGGGTCAAATTAAGTTTTTTTCTCATTATTTTAGCTTGTTTTGACCTTAAATCATCGGCAATACAATATTCTAAATGAATTAGAGTGATTTGAACACATTCAAATTTTTCACTATATTGACCCAAAATGTAGTGTAAATAGAGACAAGACCACAATTGATTTTTTAAGCCTTTTAGCAGTTAAATTGTCAATGTTTGACCGCGACGCATCAAAGAACGCGTGGTGTTGTGAATCTGAAATTTAGATTATGTTATTCCGGACAGTCGGGCAAGTAAATGGTGAAAAATAAAATGGTGATTGACCACGGAAATTTTTTGAAAATCGACAAATTAGACAGACTTTGATATTTCCACTCTTTTCAGCCAACTGGCAGAAAAAACTCAAAACACGCCACCTATCACCCAATTAGCAAAATTCGAAATTAATTTTTTCATCAAATAATTTCTTTATATCTGTAGACTTGCCACAACAAATGTTTTTTCAATACCTCTCCAAATATGTACTTGAGAGTTAAAAACATGCACTCGTCTAATTGATAGGCCTCGACCCTCCAACCTATGAATATTCATTAGTGGTCTTGTCTCAATGAAGGTACATTTCAGGGGTTAACATTTTGAGATTTTTTTCAAACTAATGTAGATGACATCCCACAACTCTCCAACAAAGGAAAGTCATATCTTGACATTTTTGGAGAAATGAGAGACATTTCAAAGAGTGGTACAACTGTGCCAAAGCGACGAAAGAGGACAAAATCGACAAAAAGTCATGATTTTGCAGCCAACAGCACCAAATTCAAAGACCTGCCCTGGCCAGAATAAGCAAGCTATGGAGCTGAAAATTTAGGATGTGATTTAGAAATATCTTTGCTGCTTAGGGCACAACTTTCAGAATCAAGGCCTGAGTAGTTTCAAAGAAAATACAAAATGAATGGCAACACAACAAGACTTGTAAAAATGAAACTGAACTTAGACCAGGGTTAGGTTGATTCTTATTTGGGTCAAATTAAGTTTTTTTCTCATTATTTTAGCTTGTTTTGACCTTAAATCATCGGCAATACAATATTCTAAATGAATTAGAGTGATTTGAACACATTCAAATTTTTCACTATATTGACCCAAAATGTAGTGTAAATAGAGACAAGACCACAATTGATTTTTTAAGCCTTTTAGCAGTTAAATTGTCAATGTTTGACCGCGACGCATCAAAGAACGCGTGGTGTTGTGAATCTGAAATTTAGATTATGTTATTCCGGACAGTCGGGCAAGTAAATGGTGAAAAATAAAATGGTGATTGACCACGGAAATGTTTTGATAATCGACAAATTAGACAGACTTTGATATTTCCACTCTTTTCAGCCAACTGGCAGAAAAAACTCAAAACACGCCACCTATCACCCAATTAGCAAAATTCGAAATTAATTTCTTCATCAAATAATTTCTTTATATCTGTAGACTTGCCACAACAAATGTTTTTTCAATACCTCTCCAAATATGTACTTGAGAGTTAAAAACATGCACTCGTCTAATTGATAGGCCTTGACCCTCCAACCTATGAATATTCATTAGTGGTCTTGTCTCAATGAAGGTACATTTCAGGGGTTAACATTTTGAGATTTTTTTCAAACTAATGTAGATGACATCCCACAACTCTCCAACAAAGGAAAGTCATATCTTGACATTTTTGGAGAAATGAGAGACATTTCAAAGAGTGGTACAACTGTGCCAAAGCGACGAAAGAGGACAAAATCGACAAAAAGTCATGATTTTGCAGCCAACAGCACCAAATTCAAAGACCTGCCCTGGCCAGAATAAGCAAGCTATGGAGCTGAAAATTTAGGATGTGATTTAGAAATATCTTTGCTGCTTAGGGCACAACTTTCAGAATCAAGGCCTGAGTAGTTTCAAAGAAAATACAAAATGAATGGCAACACAACAAGACTTGTAAAAATGAAACTGAACTTAGACCAGGGTTAGGTTGACCCTTATTTGGGTCAAATTAAGTTTTTTTCTCATTATTTTAGCTTGTTTTGACCTTAAATCATCGGCAATACAATATTCTAAATGAATTAGAGTGATTTGAACACATTCAAATTTTTCACTATATTGACCCAAAATGTAGTGTAATGAAGGTACATTTCAGGGGTTAACATTTTGAGATTTTTTTCAAACTAATGTAGATGACATCCCACAACTCTCCAACAAAGGAAAGTCATATCTTGACATTTTTGGAGAAATGAGAGACATTTCAAAGAGTGGTACAACTGTGCCAAAGCGACGAAAGAGGACAAAATCGACAAAAAGTCATGATTTTGCAGCCAACAGCACCAAATTCAAAGACCTGCCCTGGCCAGAATAAGCAAGCTATGGAGCTGAAAATTTAGGATGTGATTTAGAAATATCTTTGCTGCTTAGGGCACAACTTTCAGAATCAAGGCCTGAGTAGTTTCAAAGAAAATACAAAATGAATGGCAACACAACAAGACTTGTAAAAATGAAACTGAACTTAGACCAGGGTTAGGTTGACTCTTATTTGGGTCAAATTAAGTTTTTTTCTCATTATTTTAGCTTGTTTTGACCTTAAATCATCGGCAATACAATATTCTAAATGAATTAGAGTGATTTGAACACATTCAAATTTTTCACTATATTGACCCAAAATGTAGTGTAAATAGAGACAAGACCACAATTGATTTTTTAAGCCTTTTAGCAGTTAAATTGTCAATGTTTGACCGCGACGCATCAAAGAACGCGTGGTGTTGTGAATCTGAAATTTAGATTATGTTATTCCGGACAGTCGGGCAAGTAAATGGTGAAAAATAAAATGGTGATTGACCACGGAAATTTTTTGATAATCGACAAATTAGACAGACTTTGATATTTCCACTCTTTTCAGCCAACTGGCAGAAAAAACTCAAAACACGCCACCTATTACCCAATTAGCAAAATTCGAAACTAATTTTTTCATCAAATAATTTCTTTATATCTGTAGACTTGCCACAACAAATGTTTTTTCAATACCTCTCCAAATATGTACTTGAGAGTTAAAAACATGCACTCGTCTAATTGATAGGCCTCGACCCTCCAACCTATGAATATTCATTAGTGGTCTTGTCTCAATGAAGGTACATTTCAGGGGTTAACATTTTGAGATTTTTTTCAAACTAATGTAGATGACATCCCACAACTCTCCAACAAAGGAAAGTCATATCTTGACATTTTTGGAGAAATGAGAGACATTTCAAAGAGTGGTACAACTGTGCCAAAGCGACGAAAGAGGACAAAATCGACAAAAAGTCATGATTTTGCAGCCAACAGCACCAAATTCAAAGACCTGCCCTGGCCAGAATAAGCAAGCTATGGAGCTGAAAATTTAGGATGTGATTTAGAAATATCTTTGCTGCTTAGGGCACAACTTTCAGAATCAAGGCCTGAGTAGTTTCAAAGAAATTACAAAATGAATGGCAACACAACAAGACTTGTAAAAATGAAACTGAACTTAGACCAGGGTTAGGTTGACTCTTATTTGGGTCAAATTAAGTTTTTTTCTCATTATTTTAGCTTGTTTTGACCTTAAATCATCGGCAATACAATATTCTAAATGAATTAGAGTGATTTGAACACATTCAAATTTTTCACTATATTGACCCAAAATGTAGTGTAAATAGAGACAAGACCACAATTGATTTTTTAAGCCTTTTAGCAGTTAAATTGTCAATGTTTGACCGCGACGCATCAAAGAACGCGTGGTGTTGTGAATCTGAAATTTAGATTATGTTATTCCGGACAGTCGGGCAAGTAAATGGTGAAAAATAAAATGGTGATTGACCACGGAAATTTTTTGATAATCGACAAATTAGACAGACTTTGATATTTCCACTCTTTTCAGCCAACTGGCAGAAAAAAACTCAAAACACGCCACCTATTACCCAATTAGCAAAATTCGAAATTAATTTTTTCATCAAATAATTTCTTTATATCTGTAGACTTGCCACAACAAATGTTTTTTCAATACCTCTCCAAATATGTACTTGAAGGTTAAAAACATGCACTCGTTTAATTGATAGGCCTCGACCCTCCAACCTATGAATATTCATTAGTGGTCTTGTCTCAATGAAGGTACATTTCAGGGGTTAACATTTTGAGATTTTTTTCAAACTAATGTAGATGACATCCCACAACTCTCCAACAAAGGAAAGTCATATTTTGACATTTTTGGAGAAATGAGAGACATTTCAAAGAGTGGTACAACTGTGCCAAAGCGACGAAAGAGGACAAAATCGACAAAAAGTCATGATTTTGCAGCCAACAGCACCAAATTCAAAGACCTGCCCTGGCCAGAATAAGCAAGCTATGGAGCTGAAAATTTAGGATGTGATTTAGAAATATCTTTGCTGCTTAGGGCACAACTTTCAGAATCAAGGCCTGAGTAGTTTCAAAGAAAATACAAAATGAATGGCAACACAACAAGACTTGTAAAAATGAAACTGAACTTAGACCAGGGTTAGGTTGACTCTTATTTGGGTCAAATTAAGTTTTTTTCTCATTATTTTAGCTTGTTTTGACCTTAAATCATCGGCAATACAATATTCTAAATGAATTAGAGTGATTTGAACACATTCAAATTTTTCACTATATTGACCCAAAATGTAGTGTAAATAGAGACAAGACCACAATTGATTTTTTAAGCCTTTTAGCAGTTAAATTGTCAATGTTTGACCGCGACGCATCAAAGAACGCGTGGTGTTGTGAATCTGAAATTTAGATTATGTTATTCCGGACAGTCGGGCAAGTAAATGGTGAAAAATAAAATGGTGATTGACCACGGAAATTTTTTGATAATCGACAAATTAGACAGACTTTGATATTTCCACTCTTTTCAGCCAACTGGCAGAAAAAACTCAAAACACGCCACCTATTACCCAATTAGCAAAATTCGAAATTAATTTTTTCATCAAATAATTTCTTTATATCTGTAGACTTGCCACAACAAATGTTTTTTCAATACCTCTCCAAATATGTACTTGAGAGTTAAAAACATGCACTCGTCTAATAGATAGGCCTTGACCCTCCAACCTATGAATATTCATTAGTGGTCTTGTCTCAATGAAGGTACATTTCAGGGGTTAACATTTTGAGATTTTTTTCAAACTAATGTAGATGACATCCCACAACTCTCCAACAAAGGAAAGTCATATCTTGACATTTTTGGAGAAATGAGAGACATTTCAAAGAGTGGTACAACTGTGCCAAAGCGACGAAAGAGGACAAAATCGACAAAAAGTCATGATTTTGCAGCCAACAGCACCAAATTCAAAGACCTGCCCTGGCCAGAATAAGCAAGCTATGGAGCTGAAAATTTAGGATGTGATTTAGAAATATCTTTGCTGCTTAGGGCACAACTTTCAGAATCAAGGCCTGAGTAGTTTCAAAGAAAATACAAAATGAATGGCAACACAACAAGACTTGTAAAAATGAAACTGAACTTAGACCAGGGTTAGGTTGACCCTTATTTGGGTCAAATTAAGTTTTTTTCTCATTATTTTAGCTTGTTTTGACCTTAAATCATCGGCAATACAATATTCTAAATGAATTAGAGTGATTTGAACACATTCAAATTTTTCACTATATTGACCCAAAATGTAGTGTAATGAAGGTACATTTCAGGGGTTAACATTTTGAGATTTTTTTCAAACTAATGTAGATGACATCCCACAACTCTCCAACAAAGGAAAGTCATATCTTGACATTTTTGGAGAAATGAGAGACATTTCAAAGAGTGGTACAACTGTGCCAAAGCGACGAAAGAGGACAAAATCGACAAAAAGTCATGATTTTGCAGCCAACAGCACCAAATTCAAAGACCTGCCCTGGCCAGAATAAGCAAGCTATGGAGCTGAAAATTTAGGATGTGATTTAGAAATATCTTTGCTGCTTAGGGCACAACTTTCAGAATCAAGGCCTGAGTAGTTTCAAAGAAAATACAAAATGAATGGCAACACAACAAGACTTGTAAAAATGAAACTGAACTTAGACCAGGGTTAGGTTGACTCTTATTTGGGTCAAATTAAGTTTTTTTCTCATTATTTTAGCTTGTTTTGACCTTAAATCATCGGCAATACAATATTCTAAATGAATTAGAGTGATTTGAACACATTCAAATTTTTCACTATATTGACCCAAAATGTAGTGTAAATAGAGACAAGACCACAATTGATTTTTTAAGCCTTTTAGCAGTTAAATTGTCAATGTTTGACCGCGACGCATCAAAGAACGCGTGGTGTTGTGAATCTGAAATTTAGATTATGTTATTCCGGACAGTCGGGCAAGTAAATGGTGAAAAATAAAATGGTGATTGACCACGGAAATTTTTTGATAATCGACAAATTAGACAGACTTTGATATTTCCACTCTTTTCAGCCAACTGGCAGAAAAAACTCAAAACACGCCACCTATTACCCAATTAGCAAAATTCGAAACTAATTTTTTCATCAAATAATTTCTTTATATCTGTAGACTTGCCACAACAAATGTTTTTTCAATACCTCTCCAAATATGTACTTGAGAGTTAAAAACATGCACTCGTCTAATTGATAGGCCTCGACCCTCCAACCTATGAATATTCATTAGTGGTCTTGTCTCAATGAAGGTACATTTCAGGGGTTAACATTTTGAGATTTTTTTCAAACTAATGTAGATGACATCCCACAACTCTCCAACAAAGGAAAGTCATATCTTGACATTTTTGGAGAAATGAGAGACATTTCAAAGAGTGGTACAACTGTGCCAAAGCGACGAAAGAGGACAAAATCGACAAAAAGTCATGATTTTGCAGCCAACAGCACCAAATTCAAAGACCTGCCCTGGCCAGAATAAGCAAGCTATGGAGCTGAAAATTTAGGATGTGATTTAGAAATATCTTTGCTGCTTAGGGCACAACTTTCAGAATCAAGGCCTGAGTAGTTTCAAAGAAATTACAAAATGAATGGCAACACAACAAGACTTGTAAAAATGAAACTGAACTTAGACCAGGGTTAGGTTGACTCTTATTTGGGTCAAATTAAGTTTTTTTCTCATTATTTTAGCTTGTTTTGACCTTAAATCATCGGCAATACAATATTCTAAATGAATTAGAGTGATTTGAACACATTCAAATTTTTCACTATATTGACCCAAAATGTAGTGTAAATAGAGACAAGACCACAATTGATTTTTTAAGCCTTTTAGCAGTTAAATTGTCAATGTTTGACCGCGACGCATCAAAGAACGCGTGGTGTTGTGAATCTGAAATTTAGATTATGTTATTCCGGACAGTCGGGCAAGTAAATGGTGAAAAATAAAATGGTGATTGACCACGGAAATTTTTTGATAATCGACAAATTAGACAGACTTTGATATTTCCACTCTTTTCAGCCAACTGGCAGAAAAAAACTCAAAACACGCCACCTATTACCCAATTAGCAAAATTCGAAATTAATTTTTTCATCAAATAATTTCTTTATATCTGTAGACTTGCCACAACAAATGTTTTTTCAATACCTCTCCAAATATGTACTTGAAGGTTAAAAACATGCACTCGTTTAATTGATAGGCCTCGACCCTCCAACCTATGAATATTCATTAGTGGTCTTGTCTCAATGAAGGTACATTTCAGGGGTTAACATTTTGAGATTTTTTTCAAACTAATGTAGATGACATCCCACAACTCTCCAACAAAGGAAAGTCATATTTTGACATTTTTGGAGAAATGAGAGACATTTCAAAGAGTGGTACAACTGTGCCAAAGCGACGAAAGAGGACAAAATCGACAAAAAGTCATGATTTTGCAGCCAACAGCACCAAATTCAAAGACCTGCCCTGGCCAGAATAAGCAAGCTATGGAGCTGAAAATTTAGGATGTGATTTAGAAATATCTTTGCTGCTTAGGGCACAACTTTCAGAATCAAGGCCTGAGTAGTTTCAAAGAAAATACAAAATGAATGGCAACACAACAAGACTTGTAAAAATGAAACTGAACTTAGACCAGGGTTAGGTTGACTCTTATTTGGGTCAAATTAAGTTTTTTTCTCATTATTTTAGCTTGTTTTGACCTTAAATCATCGGCAATACAATATTCTAAATGAATTAGAGTGATTTGAACACATTCAAATTTTTCACTATATTGACCCAAAATGTAGTGTAAATAGAGACAAGACCACAATTGATTTTTTAAGCCTTTTAGCAGTTAAATTGTCAATGTTTGACCGCGACGCATCAAAGAACGCGTGGTGTTGTGAATCTGAAATTTAGATTATGTTATTCCGGACAGTCGGGCAAGTAAATGGTGAAAAATAAAATGGTGATTGACCACGGAAATTTTTTGATAATCGACAAATTAGACAGACTTTGATATTTCCACTCTTTTCAGCCAACTGGCAGAAAAAACTCAAAACACGCCACCTATTACCCAATTAGCAAAATTCGAAATTAATTTTTTCATCAAATAATTTCTTTATATCTGTAGACTTGCCACAACAAATGTTTTTTCAATACCTCTCCAAATATGTACTTGAGAGTTAAAAACATGCACTCGTCTAATAGATAGGCCTGGACCCTCCAACCTATGAATATTCATTAATGGTCTTGTCTCATACTACAGGAATTCAACATCACTATCAAGTATAAGAAAGGGTTGGAGAATGTCGGGCCTGATTGCTTATCACGTGTGTGAACATGAGTTGGGTATGTATGTTGGAGACTGTCTGACTAGTGTGTGATGGATGCATTGTGAGGTGCATGATGAAATTGTACATGCTGCTTTAGTCTTGATTAGATATTCCTGCTGTCTGTCTGTCAAAACACATAACTGTTAGTTAAGTGTTTTGTCTTTTATGGGGGGGGGGGGGGGGGGGGAGGAGTGTGGCGAAGTGCCTTTTCTTTTCTTTTTGGACACCCTGTAGCCTATTTTAAGGTAGGCCTATATTGGTAAGCTGGTTGAAGTTAAGAGTTTTTATGGCAACATGAATTATGTGCTTATTACATCAGTAATGGACTTTCCTATAAAAATTATAAAATTGTGCTTTAAAAGTTTACTCTTGGTACATGTAGGAACATTGTTAGGTGATTCAGGATGAATATGGATTCAACTAGGCCTGTTGTGATTTGTGCTGGGAACTCCCTGTTATGAAATGTTTTGGGGTATGAGCTAATGTTGGGTGTGTGAGCAGAAGCAAGGACTTTGGAAGTCACCGAGGACCGTGCAGGACCTGTTTTACGGAAGGAGCTCCGACTGATATCCTGGCGTTGGTGCCGCTGCGACTGCAAGACTGCAGTGTACCGTTCCTGGCGTTGGTGCCGCTGTGACTGCAAGACTGCAGTGTACTGTTCATGGCGTTGGTGCCGTACGAGTCGTCGTGAAACGCGGCTAGACCACTGTCGTTGACGTGGTCAGAAACTGTTCCTGGCGTTGGTGTCGTTGATATCCTTTTCTATATCTTCCTGCCCAATTCTAATTTTTCTAATAATTCGCTGCTCATACCCCCACCGGAACTCTCCCTTTGATATCTACTGAACGTTGAACATTGTCGTGAGTAAGATTCCTTTTGCTGAAGACTGAACACTTATCTCTATAAGAATTTTTGGACTGTTGCTAGAAATAGTAGTAACGTGCTTGAATGAACTATTTTTCTTGGGTTTAATATTCGTTACATATGTTTATTTTTGTAAATAATCACTCAGTTTATTTTAGCCAGCTTTTGTTATAATTCTTGCCCGGAGGTACCGATAGCCTTGATGCTCTTTGTCACAATGTTCAGATTGGCGGTATAATACAACACGTTCCTAACGTTTTGATTCTTCAAACTAGATCGATTTTATGCTTTCAAACATTCTATTGAATTGTCTTTGTGTACTTATTACGAAATGAAACAAACTTGCAGCGGGGGACACGCAATCCAAGAAAGAGCCTTCGATAACTTATGCTTAAAAGCGGACTTCGCCATACTACCGCCGATTCAGCCTACTGTTTACCGTACTTTTTCTCGGGCGTTAAAAAAATGTACCTACTTAATTCCTGTTCAAAAGTAAGATGCGGATCAGTTACTCTATTAAGGATAGATCATGTGGACTATTAGGCTTCCACTCAGAAACTCTCGTTTAAGCTGATGACGGTTATTCTAAGATCGCTTTGATAATGATTTTGGCGTGGGAAGGGCATTGTGCATGTTGCTCGAGCAAAAGCCGCTTTTAATACAGAGCGACGCTCTGATTGGGCGTTTTTACGTGCCGCTATACCCCACAAAAAGGCATGGGGTTTGAAATATCGAGAGGCGGAGTATAATTTTAATTATACTCCGCCTCTCGATATTTCAGTGGTTTTAAAAAACCACTGATTACGTCAGGATGACGTCATCCTGGCCAGCTAGTAATACGACGCAGCGTCATTTCCATAGTCGCAGTAGCGGGTTTTAACAAGCGCCATCAGCGAGACGTCGGAAACTCAATATCTACACCAAGACGTCACACGGCTATGGCGCGCGGATACGATCATTAGTCTAATATCCCCATGTCGGTTATTTATTTTCCCGTCGTCGGCAAAATAAATACTCCACATCGGGAAATATTTCGACAGAGGAATATTAATTTACCGACGTCGGATAATTAATTATCCGACGTCGGGATTTGTTGACCACGTGTTGGGATATTATGTAACCTTCTCCGGGCATCTTCGGGGAACCAATGGGAGCCTAAGAAACAAAGTCTATTGGCGCCTTGCGCATGCGCATTCGTAGTTCCAGACGCACATGTAGATCATTACGACATCAACAACAGGCAGTCAATCCGTCAATTTGTTTCTTTATTATTCTCTTCTTTAATTTGTGACAATGGACGCTGGTGAACCAGACATGCAAGATTCGGGTCAGCCATCTGGCTCTGCTGGTCCAAATTGTGCTGTTGGTAAGTAACGTTAGACGATTGAAATGACTTTTTACTGAACACCGAAGCTCACGCACGCGGGCTACAGTTGCAATATGACATGCATGATCTGATAGTGAATGAAGCATGTGAAGTGCGCAACACATGTAACATGTAGGCCCTACATGTATGTAGGCCTGGTGTATCTAGTCATGCATGCTGCTGCGGGGGGGGGGGGCGGCTTACTCTATACAATACAAAGTGTAAACCCATGTCCCATGTGCGTTCCAGCCTAAAGTAATAGGCCTGCCTCTCGAGAGCGAGCGCCGTATGGGGCATTTCAGAAACGTACGCGTTGTGCAAGTTCTCGTAAATTTGCAACGTGTCTCCAGTGTTCTAATTTTAAAATTTTGGGGGGGGGGAGGTACCCCAGAACCCCAACCCCCTTCGCCTACGGTGGGATGATACCCCCCCCCCCCCCACCACTGGATGGCTCTACCGGCCCTGATGAGATTCCCCCCTCTCACTCTCAGACCCAACCCCCGATCAGATGTTCTGCACCGGCAGCGTACAGGGGTGTAGCATGATGTCGCAGCACAATTAAAACGTGATTTTTCATGGTGTATTTTCTACCGATGCCCTTTTTGACCTTTCCCCTTCTAAATTCAAACCAACCTCGACTGCATCATCAGTCCCGACATTCAGAGTGCACCTTCCTTGTGTGATTCTGCAAATGCCATTAAAATGATCAAGGGGCCCAGACCCTTGTCTTAAATTTTTTGATCTGTCCATGACTTAAATCATACTCAATGTTGACTTCAGAATAAAAACTGCGTTCAAATTCATAGTGATACATGTATCCTTCTTTTTCTTCAGGAAATATGTTTTTATCTCCACATTATGCACGCATTGTATCAACCTTTGTGGAAAATGCAAGGCAACTAGCATCTCCGAGGCCATCAACAACCGATACTAGTGGTGCTGCTGTCTCTGCTATCAGTTCGTTGGCTGCAGACTTGTCGCGGGATTTTGCGATGTCTTCCACAAGATTGCCCCAGAGTCAGCCTAAAAAAAAGAAGAAGACTCCTGGCCGGCCAGCTAGTCATGTCAGGCTGAAGCTGACCTGTTTAGAAAGCCCATCAGTTACAACCATCCAGCGGCTGAACACGAGAAAGCTGGGGAAGCTTGGGTTTGGTGAGTTTCACTTGATACCAATTTCAAGGTCACAGCTTAAGTAAATTTGCCGAGACAATCCGAGACGTCTTCACCTTGAGATTAACTTTCCTGGTGTTGCAATGCATGGTGTGATTCGTACCAGTTCATAACTTCTAACTCGAGGCATGCAAGGCAGAAAAGGCTGGATATCATTGAAAGATTGCTCAAAAACCTATCTGTACTTATAGAACTTGGTGTTTCCTTAAAACTGTCTGTTTATTTTTTCGATTGGCTCATTCAAGGCTGGAGCCTCTTGTGTTGAAATGTACTTGTCTACACCACCCTGGCACTGTCCATTTTTGACTCAATTTACAGGCCACAACAAGAAAGAAGAGACAAAGTCAGGTCGACTTGGCAGGCAGTTTGCGCTAACCCTGACTGCTGATCAATTTATGGCTGCAATACGCCAGCAGTTCCCTGCTTTGGGCAGCGCTGAAGTCAAATTGTTCACTGCAAAATCAGGAAAAAAGCTCCTTCCGCTGGTGGGCCTAACACCAGCTGAAATCAAGGCGGAACTGGGCTCAAAGACCACTGGAAACGGAGCAACTGTGTATATCCGGTCAGTCCTTAAACTGTCCAATGTTTCTGTGAGTATTTCAAATGATATCAGTTATATAGGAAGGGTCAGACTATTGGTCATTCATTTGCTCCTCAAATTTGCCCTAAACCAGTTATTATTTGGAGTGTTACAGTACCTGCAGTCTGTGCCCAAAGGTCTTTGTCAGTCTCTTACCCTGGGATGCCTCATCTTTCTAGATCTATACTATTAAATGCACAGATTTTTTCTGTTGGCTTGGTGATTGTCTGACGTGACCACCATCTGTTGCCCTGCTCTAACTAGGGTACATATGAATTATGTCATCCACCCTTGCTAAGTTGATGAATTTTTAAAATATGATGTATAATCAATCAAATGGTAATTAATTTTGCTCATTGTTTTTGCAGGATGCTATTTTGTACCGCGGAGCAAAAGATCCGGAAGAAGATTCTATTGCGAACGTGAGTTAGTTTGTAACCCTTTCAATTTCATATGCAGTTGTGATGATTCATAAAAAAGGGGTTACCCCTATTAAAAACCAACCGCCTGCAATTTTTTCACGAGGCGATAATCAGGCAATGAATTGGTTGTTGCTACCCTATGAATATGATGTGCGCTTGTCTCAAAAAAAAGTGAGACTTAGTTAGTTTGGGCCGTAACCCTTCAAATGATTTTAGCTTTGGAAATATGCTGAGCCACGATTTAACCCATGCTTTCTATTTTTGCAATAATTTTTCTTTCTTTTCAGAATGTTTCTTGTCCACATTCCACTGACAGGACCGGGTCTGAAGCCAGTACCGTTACCAATTCTACAGCAAGTTTCAGCCAAGAGATGTCAGAGCACAATGAGCCTGTTGTGAGTATGCTTTGGCTATCTGTCTGAAACATTGTTGCCAAGTTGAGTCATTCTATTCTATTGCCACATGTAGCATGACTGGTGCTGAGTTTTGTGTTCCAGTTTAGGTTCAGTATGAGAATTTTTAGCTGAGATTTTTTTACCGATCTAATTCTGTAGATTTTGACTTTTGAGGAAAAGATTCAATGCTTATTCACATGTACAATGCAACAGACCTCAATCACTAATCTAATCTGTAGACTCTTACATCAAATATGTAGGGCGAGCGCTTACATTTCTGCCAATGGGTGTAAGGAGCAACTAAAGGTAGTTTGTTGATACTTACCTTACCATTTTGTCAATTGCAGTGCAGTGATTGTGGCAGAACCAAGGTTGCCAATTCTTGTTTGAATTGCATTCAAAATATGGAGTACGAAGCATCCTTGGCGACTGATCAGAGAAAGGTTAGTACAATGTAGTTCAATGGTGATACTGGAAGGGCGGCAACTTCAGGCGCACGTACCTAGGGGCTTAGGTTCACCTTGAAATTTTGCACAGATGGTGTGGACATATGCAGCATTTTATTTGATTTATAAAATTTACAAATAGCAGTGAGTGCTATTCAGCAATGTTTTAAATCTGATCAACTAATTCCCCTTGCCACACTCGGAAACAGTTTTGTCATGCTCTGGCACTACCTGTGGGTTATTGATCAACATTAGCTATTTTTAACAATTGGGTTGCCATATTATGCAACCTATACTATGCAGAACTTTGCATCTGTCATCCAATGCTATTAGGTCACTTTTTCTATTTTTGGTCGTCGCCAGACTACCCTTATTTTCAGTCTGGAGATTTGGTGTGAAATTTTGTTCCCCTCAGAACTCAGGCATTTCACCATGGATCTTAACGAAATTTGGGGGTAGTTTTTGTAGGGTTGGAGGGTGTGCGCGTTTAACATTCAGCGTCGGGGGTGCTTTGTGGGGGGTGCAGCGCCCCTTTTTCTGAAAAAAAGGGGGGTAAAAAATAATCAAAAATCGTTTAAAAATCAACGATCGGGAAATTCCAAAATCTGTTCCCAAGGAATTGTGGGGAAGGTTGTCAGCTTTATTGTGATGAATTTTCAGAGGATTTGAAGCAAAACTGAGGGAGGGCCCTACTTGCGGTGTTTTTTGTCGAAAAATCAACAACTGCGAAAAACCTCATCTCCAGGTGACCTACATACACAGCAACATTAGTATAAATGTATAGGCCGTTGTCACCTGGGGATCTTGCCCGCTGTATGGCCGCTTGGACAGTCGGTAAAGAAGCCTTTTTCTAGCGAAATTACGCAGTGCCAATCAAAACTATCATCAGTTTTATGTCCGATAGATTATTTTTAGCTCAGCTGACAAGCTGAGCTAGTCCTATAGCTAAGTGATTGGTTTGTCCTTCCATCCTGCCATCCATCCATTTTGGGCATTTTTTAAACGTACAACCCAGGCACTTCAAATCTGGTCTAATTTATAAGCACCGCATGAAACGTTGTTATGAAAAAAATTTGTGCGATTCGACTCAAAATCAGCCCCCCAGGTGGCAAAATGCATAAATCACAAAACAATTTTTTGCCACTTTATTCAAGCAGAAAGAAGCTTGAAATAAAGTTGAAGAGGTCTGCTTTATATAGGGGTTTTAATGTAAAATAGGTTAGTGTCGATTTATATTACCAGCTGGCGGTAGTGAGCAAAAATGTCGTTTGACCAAATTTATTTAAGCTTGATTTGAATTTCCCGCTCTTGTATGACTCCGAAGGTTGTGGGTTCCAATCCCACTTCGGGTCAAATTTTTTATTTTTTTTATTTTTACTTTTTTCACTTGTATATTACATTTTCTTTACTTTTTTTGATAATTTGATGGGCGGCCATCTTGGATTTTTTTTTGTCGACATTTTAAAGCTTTTGTTATATCCAGAGTGTCTCAAATGTTTTGGGTGGTGTGCAGTAAGTCCATGAAGTCTCCTTTACATAATATCACCTAGGTTTTTGATTTGACCTTCTTTTCAAGGTCAGCCACAGCACTTAGATTTGGCATTTTTTGTCGTTATTTAAAAGTTGTTTTACTCTGGTATGTTTGCCTGATATAGACATTACGGTCAACAAAATTGAGGTTGAAAGCGTTTCCATGTTTTCAGCTGAGCGCCAGGCCCTTGGGCCTCTTGTTGAAGAGATACAATAATGTGACATCATATATCTGTCTATTAATTCCATAATCAAGGGGAGAAGTTGGCTGATCGATACTAGCGAAGCGCGATTGGTTGGCCGCCATAATTAATGCAAATGTTGTGAGCGCGGGAATTTTGAATTTTATTACTGGATTGCTCTCGTTGATCGTAACTTGGGCCAGAAAAATACATCTCCTCCTTCAGCTTTGCGTCAAATTATCTGAAAGACTGATTACAAAGAGTCACGATTCGACTCTCGTTTGTGGCTTCATTCCTGCTGATAGTAGCGTGCATGTACGGGTTGAAATTAAATTAATTAGTTTTGATTGATACTACCAGTTGGCGTTACTGAGCAGAAATCTGTGTTGACCTAGTTTACACTTGACTTGAATTTCTTGCTCCTGTATGACTCTGAAGGTTGCGGATTCCAATCCCACTTAGGGCAAATTTTATATATAATTTAGTTTTACTTTTTTCACTTGTACAGTAGAACTCGCGTAAGTCGGCATCGTATAACCCGTCACTGTGCATAAGTCGGTGGCACCCGCCAGAAAGTCCCAACTTCATCTAACGTTAATTTCATTAAAAATGTGCGTACAACTCGTCATACCTGTAAGTCGTCATCAAAATCTTAGTCCCGAGGGTGCCGACTTACGCGAGTTCTACTGTACATGTGTCTTATCCTTTCTTTAGGTTTTTGGCAGTAAAACCGCAGTGTCCGTTGTCGTATCATGTTTCAAAAACAGTGGCACGTTTCTTAACTGCTCAGCCTATGAACTTGAAAGTTTGTACACAGGACCCCCTAGGTCAGATGACCAGTGACACTAAATTTCGGTCCGATCTGGTTCTCAACTTTGCATGTTCTTGTTCTGTTCTTTCAATTACTAGTACCGTCTCAATTCATGTATTTTCCAGTTTTGAAGGGACTGACGAATTTGAGGCTCTTGCGCACCACGTCACAGCGCCAGAGAAGATAAGGACAGCAGAGGAACTGCTCCTCTCCTTTCAGGATCAATATCGAGAAAAGAACCCTGATCTCAAACAAGCTATCATCATTGATAGGGAGGATGTGTTTGAGAGCGCAGTCATGGGGCTTGAAGACAGCAGCAACTTCAACTTTCGATTTCAACCAGTGGTAGAATTCGCTGGGGAAATGGGTGTGGATCTTGGAGGACCAAGACGGGAGTTTTTCAGGTTTGTTCATTTTTCACAGATGTACATGTGTATGCCTACACAAGAAGGCATTTTAGATTCAACCAGGTTTAATTGCAAGGCGGCCTACTTACTTTAACACTTTGGGTCCGCAGTATTCAGAACACAAGCCATAGAATATTGAAGAAAATTAGACAATTGTACACATTCTGTCCTTGAACAAGGTGTGAGGTTTTGCACAACAACCGCAGGATGGCAAGGTTTTCATGCCAAAGACCATCACTCGAGTGCAGTGCACAATTTTTGTGGTGAAATTTGATGTGCCATTTTTCTCACATTACAGTCTGCTGATGAAGGACATCCTCCTTCATCAGGACCTTTTCGAAGGAAATGTTGAGAGAAGGGCGTTCTCCCTCAACATCGCCAAATTGGAGGAGAAGGCTTATTTCCAGGCAGGCCAGTTTACTGCATGGAGCCTTCTCCATGGTGGTGCTGGCCTGGGACTTCTCTCCAAAAAGGTTTGGCGCCTCATGTGTGGAGACGTCCTGGAAAACCCAGAGGATTTCGAAGACTTACCTGATCCCGAGGCATTCGTCCTTCTGCAGAAAGTAAGTGCAGTTTATTGTTGTGGTTTTCTTTCAGAATTCAATGTTGGCTAAGTCTGTAGCTGGTACCATGGCTTAGCAGGTAGTGCTAGTTCATTCTGGATTCTGTAGAGATGCTTCTTGGAGTATCTCTCACCCTGCATAAAATGCCGATCTAGTGTGGGCTAACTTGCGGGTCAAGACTGGTACTTTGTTTAAGGAATTGATTCTGAAATGGAGTTATAGGTCTCCTATCTAAATGCGCGGTTGGAGCTAAATCTTAACACTAAAAACAGTTTATCTCAACCCGAAGTGTTTAAGACCATGAATACCGACACTGACTATCAAGTTCTCTTTTCTAAAACATCTCAAATTGAACAAATGTTTTTTCACTCCTTCCTTCCACATTTATTTTAACCAACCCAGGGCAAGGCAGTCTGTTTGCCTGCATCGTAACCGCTGAATTCAAAACGAGACTCTGTATGCACATTGTTCATTTATATTCTTGTGAAAATTGCCAAAATGTTTCTTCATCCCACAGCCTTGTTTGTGTTTGTAGATGAAAGATTGTGAAAGAGATGAAGATTTTAAGAAGATTTGCCATGAGCATGTAGTCTTTTTGATGGGGATCGGCTGCCAAGAAGCAGCAGTTGTGGTTGGGCTGAGCCAGAGAAGAGGGCTGATGAAAAATATCACCACATACTTTCTATACTACAGGTATGTTTCAAGGTTGGCAAACAACTCAATGCTTTTACCATTAGTTACAGTTATCAGGAGGTTGTCTTTGCCACAGCTCAGCATGCTGGCCAAATGAGGCTCTGATTGCTAGTTGAGAATGTTGTCTGTTAATGGCTTTCAAGTATTAAAACCAATATGATAACAAGTAAATTTGTTCTAATATTTTGGCAAAACCAAGGCAGCAGCTGAGGTTTTGGGCAAGAATACGGCTGTTTACTGATAACCGATAGCCGTAACCATGAATGTTTCCTATCTTCTCTAAAACTGAGTGTTTATTTCAACAGGGTGAAACCAGCCCTAGATCAGTTCATCCAGGGCCTACAGTCGATCGGGGGTCTTTTCGACCTGATGATGAAAAACCCTGAGGGTTTTTGCAGTGTCATGTGCGGAGAGAAGGAATCTCTGACCCGTCAGAAATTGAGGGCCCTTCTCTCCATAAGTTTTTCGAAGGACAAGACGAGGAAGAAAGATGAGGGAACAGCTATCTACCTGTTCGAGGTCTTCCTCAAGAAATGCGAGGGTGAGCTATTTTTAAAGAATCAGCTGAGTTTCATGTGGAGGATAAGCATAAGCACTTCAATATGCATCATTTTACCACAAGCTAGGTTTATGGGCTTAGTAACTCTGTCTTCAGCCAGAGAAGGAGTGCAGCACTGTGGAAGATGTATGAATTTGAGTTCCTTGAAAGCCACAATGGTTCATCAAAAAATTAAAAAATTGATTTGTTCTTCCAGAGATTGAACCATTGCAAGGTAGCCAGCACTTTTAAAACCATGCAATATGAGGCACCTATGCATCAATAATTTGTGCTTATCTTATTTGACGTGTTAATCTAAATTCCAGATGAGAGTGATGATGCCGTTTCATTGAGCCAGATCTTGCAGTTTATGAGTGGGGCATCCGCTATCCCTCCACTTGGCCTCCCAAACATTGTTGTGAATTTCTTTGATGTCGAGCCTGGAGAAAAGCGGTACCCTTCAGCCAATACATGTGTGCCAATCATGTGGCTTCCGAGATGGAAGAAGTTAAAGGACACGAACTTCCGAACTCCTTTCTTTGCCTTGTTGAAGGAAGGCATTCTGTCAAGCAAAGGCTTCGACAAGATGTAAGATGCCATCTTTTTTCCTACCTTTCACTGCCGAACCAGTTGTATCTCTAGTGTCCTCTACTATGCGAGGGCATGTATTGTGATTCACCTCGACCGTGTTATGTCGAATCAGTATGAATCTAATTGCCATGTTATTATCATCATCAAAACAATTGCCATGTATATATCATTGTCAAGAACACAGTCATGTAATAACCATATGTAATAAGCACATGACCATGTCAATGGCATCGGCAATATTGAGCAGATTGCCATGTTTTTCTCATTATCAAGCCAGTTACCATGTAAATATCAATTGTCAAGCTCATTATCGTTGTCAAGCAGGTTGCCATGTTATTCTCAATATATCAAATCAGTTACATGTACACCACGTCATTGTTGTCGAGTCAATTTCCATGTTATTATCAATACGTGTATATCAATTAAATTACCATGTAAATATCATTCACCATCCTTGTAAATACATGTTAGTGAAGCAGATAGCCGTAATGTTATCAAGCCAATTATCATTTAAACGTCATTACCAAGCACATGATCATGTCACTGTTGTCTACATCATGTAAAGAGTTTCATCCAATCACAGACTTCTAGGCTGCATCCTTGCTGTAGCAATTCGTCAGAGGTTGAATCTATTTCATTCATAATAATGATGTGTTTAGAATATTGTAATTGGTCATTTGGTGAACTTTTGAATAATGATACATGTAACTGGGACTTCCATGACACTGTATGATACTAGTATATATAAGCAATAAGATACATTTCATAAACTGCTTTTATGTTGCTTTTTAATTCCAAATCAACCTGGAGAGAAACGAGTCTGAGCATATCATTGTGTCAACCACTCCAAATGAAACTTTGAATTAGATAAATAATGTTGGGATGTTTGGCATGTCTCATGAGGCAGTTGTGTTGGGCCTGGCACTTTCATGGCCTTGCTATAACATCGACAGAAAGACGTGACAGTTGCAACCAAACAGTCCAGCCTGAATCTGGTCTGGCACCTCTGCTATCTCGCTAACATGGTTAGAAAGACGGGGCAGTCGCAATCAAACAGTCTAACAACTATTAAAGTTGGGCTTGGCACCTCCACATTCTTGATACAAACATGGCAAGAAAGACGTGACAATCTGACAGGGTCGGGCCTAGCCTGGCACCTCCACCATCTTATCAACACTGCGAAAGACAGGACAGTCACAACCAAACAGGGTCGGGCCTAGCCTGGCACCTCCACCATCTTATCAACATTGTTAGAAAGACAGGACAGTAACAGGGTCGGGCCTGGCATGCCAGGCACCTCCACGATCTTAGCAACACTGTGAGAAAGACAAGACAGTCACAACCAAACTGGACCGGGGCAGGCACCTCCACCATCTTATCAACATTGTGAGAAAGACAGGACAGTCACGACCAAACTGAGTCTGGCCTGACACGCCTGGCACCTCCACCATCTTATCAGCACTGTGAGCAAGACAGGACAGTCACGAGGAAACTGAGTCTGGCCTGGCACCTCCACCATCTTATCAACATTGTGTGAGAAAGACAGGACAGTTACAACCAAACTGAGTTGTTGGGCTTGGCATCTCCTTCGCCTTTTTATCAACCTGGTGCGAAAGACAGGACAGTCACCACCGAACTGAGTCGGGCCTGGCATGCCAGGCACCTCCACGATCTTAGCAACACTGTGAGAAAGACAAGACAGTCACAACCAAACTGGACCGGGGCAGGCACCTCCACCATCTTATCAACACTGTGAGAAAGACAGGACACTCACAACCAAACTACTGAGTCTGGCCTGACACGCCTGGCACCTCCACCATCTTGACAACTTGGTGAGAGAGACAGAACGGTCACAACCAAACTAAGTCGGATCTGTTGTCAAAATGGTGAGAAAGACATGACAGTCTCAACCAAACTGGGTTGGGCCTGGCACCTCCACCATCTTATCAACACTGTGCGAAAGACAGGACAGCTACAACAAAACAGGGTCGGGCCTAGCCTGGCACATCCACCATCTTATCTGCACTGTGAGAAAGACAGGACAGTCACAACCAAACTGAGTCGGGCCTCTTGTTAACACGGTGAGAGAGACAGAACTGTCACCACCCAACTGAGTCGGACCTCTTGTCAACATGGTGAGAAAGACAAGACTGTCACAACCGACCTGCTGGGTCGGGCCTCTTCTCAACATTGTGTGCGAAGGACAGAACTGTCACCACCGAACTGAGTTGGACCTCTTGTCAACAGGGAGAGACAGGACTGTTATAACCGATCTGAGTCGGGCCTCTGGTGAACATTGTTAGAAAGACAGGACAGTTTCTAAACTGAGTTGGACCTGGCACCCCCGCCATCTTGTCAACATTGTGAGAGCTGGAGACAGGACAGTCACAACCAAACTAAGTTGGGGAAGGACAGGTCTGGCACTTTCACTGTCTTTCCAAAATGGTGCGAAAGACAAGAAATGTACAACCAAACTACGTCGGGCCAGGCAGATCCACCGTCTCGCCAACATGGTGAGCAAGACAGTACAGTCACAGCAGACATCTCCCTCAGTAGTTTTGGTCCCAAAGTGGTTGTTTCCATTCAATTCAACCCCTCTAATTTAACAAGGACGCCTCTCTTACAGGTGTCTTAGGAACGGCAGGCCCAAGAGGTTGTGCGGTATATGGCATGGTCAATCTGGCGCGCTTGCACAATACCAAAATCGGTCCTTGTAATAATTAAGAGTAGCAGGGCATTTTTCTCTTATTATTTGATGCAGACCATCTCATACCAAGACATTGATACCAAGATGATCAGCAATGTGGGATACTAGTATTGATTCTCAAGGGTGCAGAAGTTATTACATGTGTAAACCTCATCCAATAATGAGTATTGGCCAATAATCAGCATGCACCTCACATCACAAATCTTATGGATACCAACTGGTATGGCAACATCCTTGCTGACGTCCTATGCTAAAGGTGTTGATTCATCCCCTAATAAACTTGTTTACAAAGCTTGGAATGGGTTATTGTATGCATCCTTTTTCCATTTTTTCAATTGAGAGTGCAACTCAATTTGAAAGAAGAATTAAATTGAACAAAGGGAGCAAAAACTGATTGAAATAACATACAAATTATCACACAATTTATTCAAGTACCATGAAGAACACAAAATGAACTGGTAGAAAAGTGAATAAGAGCACATTTTGAGATGGATTTGACAATCTGATTATTTGGGTAATAACATATTTGTAGGGATGTAACATGTACCATCCTATTTACTGCACATGTCAGTTCTGCAGTTTCAACCACGGAGTTCCACACCATCTAATTTTGGTATATTTTTGCACGTTGCCCCCAACTAGCACAACAAGAAATTTTGCGAGCCCAAGAGTTGATTCTTAAGGGGTACATATTATATCAGGTGTCCCAAAAAAAGGGAACTGCTTTTTGACAAGTAGTTTCTCAGTGATAGATATATGTAGTAGTAAACCAAATTCATAAAAAATGTTCATGGTGTGGGTCTAACCTAATGGTATAATCAACTAGCCTGCAAAGAAGTACTGGTACTCTGAATCATGATGGGTTAGTTAAGTGACATGTGCGTGCTGGTATATCTCGGTACTAAAATACTTATTAGATAGGTAATTATAGTACATGTACAATAACTACTGAAAAATGAATACATGTAGTTTGTGGAAAACGTGGCAAGCAATAGACATTATCATTTCAAACGCCCTGACCCTGGAGAATTATAATTTAATCCTGGCCAGGTGGGGAGGGGGGGGGGCGGGGGTCCTCTGCTTACACTGACAGCTGCATCGTTCAAGACTGACTTATGAAATTCAACACATTTAGGTATATATCCATGCCATGTCCATCAACCGTCTCTCCCAATGGTGAAATTGTTTGCTGCAAAACAGTTAAACGTTCCACGGAAAGAGGGCCATCAGGCTCAACAACATTGACAGTAGTTGTACCTGTACTATTAGGAGTTGGACCTTCCCAGTCAATACCAAAAGATTCAATATTGTTCAGCTGAATATTGTCATTTGCAAAAAATATGTCATCAACATGAGGGCGTGACGTCCCGTACAGGTTGAATAGACCCTCAACATACAGCTGTATTGGAGTACTGCCTCGCTCAGTAGACAGCTGATGATGATTCCATTGCTGCCGGTACTCTTCCACACTCCTTCGAATTCTGGGATTATACACAAACTGCAATGCCCATCTATGATTAGTGTCACTTACATCCAAAATGCCGGCATCTTCCATGAAATGAAACAAGTCGTAATAGACATGAGTGCATCCATGTAACAAGTCACGCCAAAAACGTTCAATACGCTGGTTATGCACTGATCTGCCCCTGATCATGCTACCACGATTACGACCTCTGAAAATGTTCATGAAATGTTCAACATCGTTATTCTCTGTCCCTCTATCAGCTCTAACACGAGATGGTACCCCGTATTCAGCAGTTGCACCCTGAAATGCCGTCATCACAGATTCAGCCCTGTTGTTGCAAACAACGGAGAGAAAAACCATTAAACGACTGTATCCATCGATCCCTCCATGTATTACAAAGCCCCATCTGAAGAGAGAGAGAGAAGATCAGTTGTTGTATAAATGTGATCATGGAGATATTATTGAATTATTATTACCATGATGTGATTAAGGGCAATACAATAAACAAAGTATATCACCTCACTTAGTAAACTTACAGTTTGGATGTAGTTCATAGGTCCACTTGGTACTACAGTTCTAACTCCGCATAATAAGACAATTATATTCTGTAGTTTAAGATTTTTTCTTCAAAAGTGGCTCCATAAGGGGTTTTTAATTTTCATGCACACACAAATGTTTGTATTGAATACAATTCAAAGTGAACTACCCAATTCCAATTCACAAAATTAACAATGCATTTATTGTCACAAAATATAAGGGATCATCTCAAAATTCATTGATGCACCAAAAGACGTATTTCGTCTCTCTCTGGACCCCCCCCTCCGAAAGACGAAAAGATTGGATGTCTGGCATCAAGCTTTCATTCCTTGAAAAAATGAACGGAGTCACTCTCTGTGCCTACATCAACATGTTGTACAGAAATGCCAATACTGTAAAAACATCAATCAATGACACAATGCACTCATAAACACTCATAAAACAATAATAATTTAAGGAGTTGGCAGAAACTATCGGGTTAGTGGTATCTATCACTGGTATTTTTATTATTTATCCCGCTGAACTACTTCTCCAAAGACATAAAAAAGAGGCTGTAAAGTATCAACAAACATGTGCCATCTAGACTCTGAACCCAGTCCATCATCAACACCCTCGACGGTACATGTATATGAAAAGGGGCGAGGTAACCGCTGCGGGGGGAGTGTAGTGCCTTCATGAACATTGTCTAGCCCATACTCCTACGCAGAGACAGCAGTCTGATTAAATATGCTTAAATAATAACTGCTTCTGGAGAAAGTGTCCAGGTGAGGGCGTCTAAGTATGGGGGCATCTGATTGGTCCAGGCTGGCGCGGACTTCTAATCGAGTATCGTGACTGGCTTGAGTAAACAACAGCTGGCCTGTTGTGTATAAAGAAGCCTAGTAGGGTTTTCTTGTAATTTGCCGATTTTAATCAAACTGATGCCACAGATGAAAAAAAAAAGACGAAAAGAAAGCCATCTGAAGCTGGACCCCCCTCCCCCAAGCGAAATACTTTTGTCTTTTGGGGCATCATTTTGAGATGATCCCTAAATGCTTTTTGAAAATACTTATCTTGTGACAGTCATGACTGTCTAGAACCAATACATTCATGTTTGAATCTCACCTAATCAACTTGTGATTTCCATCTATGTGCCAAAGAGAATTAGGGCCAGCAACATGATATGTCCTACGCCTGATAGTTTGACTCCACCTTAGAGCTACTGAAGTTGGATCTGTCCTCAAAAGACTATCTCTCACCCGTTGACGTGATACGAAAATGCGATCCACAACAAGCCTTGCACGAACAAGTCGATATCCAAGACGCCGATTTGATGAACATATGCTTTGGACCCTTCCATCTAATTCTGCATCGCTAATAAGAGTTCGTCTATCTTTATATGACAAATTAAAGAACCTGCAAAAAACAAATACGTCATGGGTAGAGTATCAGGTAAAATCCTATTAACTACTCTTTCGCTGCGGGTGACATGCTGGGGACCATCATGCCACATGCAGTGCCCCGTGCGGATGGCGTGCACTGCACGTCATGTCCCTCTACAGTGATGTGAATTCAAAAGCACCTAGACGCACTTTCTCTAAACATTCAAATCACACTTAGAAAATAATTAATTTCATCCTGATCGCGATAGTACAGATGTTGACGCTTTTGAATGGTTTTGACCGTTCAGTTGAATTTTGCTCAAATTTGTTTGTTAGCAGTATTGACTAAGAGTGCGTGGTGGTGCCGGCTGTCAGATGGCTGCCACAGCGAAAGGGTTAACAAGTACAGCAATAAGCCAATAATTTTGAGAGGGGATCTTTTTTAAAACCTTTTTCATGTTAAATGTTCAAGCCTTATCTTTTAGCAACTTTCCACTGTTTAACGGATACAGATAAGAATACAAACAACATATGCTACATGCCTAGACATTAATGTGGTACTGGTACCATTTCAATTCATGCATTATAGTATACAATTTTTGGTACATAGTATGTATTTTATTTTATGAACTTGTTGATACACGTTCAGTATGTACATACCTTAATCTTCGACGAACTGTTGCGACAGATACATGCAACATTGCAGCAATCCTGGGGACAGTGAAGTCGAGGTCAAAAAGGTGTTCAAGTTGTGATTGGGAAATGTCGTAAACTGGAGGTCCCATTCGTCCATTTCTAACACGTGGAGGGTGAAAGCCACTCATCTGCCTCCTTTGGAAAAGAAGAATAAACAAGTTTTGCAAATGGGATACTACATATGGATGTTTTCATAGACAGCTACATGGTCATGTACATGTACATGTAGGCAGGTAGGATAGAAAAGGGTTAAAAATGGTGTTGACACCCCCTGCGAAATTCGACTGGAAATTGTCGGCAAAAGCCGGCAATTTCCACCTAATTCCAAACTATTTTTCCTTGCCAGGAGGCTGGAATTAGCTGGAAATTCCAGAAAATGTCAGGGCTGGAGTTTGGCGGTATTTTGGTAAATGGCAGTGCCAGAAAATGCCAGCTCTGGAAAAAGCTGGCATAACCTGGCATTAGCTGGAACCTTTAAATTTCCAGAGCTGGAATTAGGTGGAAAAATCTTGACCCAGGCCTTCCAGCTGATTACCAATGTCAGGGCTGTCATTTATTGGAAATAGCTGGCATTAGTTGACATTAGCTGGAAATTACAAATTCAGCATGCAACGAGGAATGTCAGGGCTGTCATTTATTGGAAATAGCTGGCATTAGTTGACATTAGCTGGAAATTTAATATTGAGTATGTGACCTGCTCTACGTTTGAATCGATCAGAGCACTGCACACTAATAAACAGGCGTTTTTTGTCACTCAACAGTGACTATGATTAGAATCGTTGTGATATGCAACAAGAAGATCTCTTGTCGTGGAGTAAAACCAATAATCGCTTAGTTTTGACTTTGCTGATTGCAATCTTGTCACACGCACCTGCGATTATCACCACAGACAGGCAATTTTTCACATGCAAACATGATTGCATGTTGATTTTGCTTGATCCCAGGCCGTGCGATTTCCAATTCTAATTCAATTTTGATGGCATCTGCAATTATAACTGCAAACAAGCAATTTCTGTCACACAGAAATATGATTAAAGGTTGCAGGTTGATTTTGCTTCCAACAGAGGTTGCTAGGATGACCAGTTCTTGTTGCGGGCACCTGAAATTATCTATGCAAACAAGTGATTTATGTTACTTGCAAACATGATTGCTGTGGTATTATCAAGTTTTGAGCATATGCCACTGACCTAATCCCTTAGTTTTCTGACACAATCTTGTCACACTGTTATAATGTAAATATCATTCTTGGTGTGTGTTGACCATGGACTTACACGAGCATAAGAGGCCCTATCATATAAAACGTAAGATTATTGCTTCACTGAGGCTCCTTGCAGACACCTCTGCCAGGCGGACACTTCCCCATTGCAGATGGTTTAAGTTGCCACATGACCTGGGTTGGAGTGCTCGTCAATGCCGACTGGCGTCGTCAGGGCTCAATGCCCATCCTGGAGACAGCACGTCATTTACATCTTAGCTAATTGTGATCAGTTGATACGATGACGTCATTGACAATCACTGACAGGAAAATTTTGCCTCTCGTTTAATAATATAGATAGTGCAAAGTATTCACATTGTAATATTAGGCTCGTAAGTTTGAGGATCATGGATTGACCAGATTGGTGTGAATTGCCCCAGGGCCCATGGAACATATGAGGCCTATACCAATTTTAAGTCCAGACTTTACGAAACGTGCCGGCGCTAACAATACGGCCGCCACCGACGATGGACGCCACATCATCGCATAGGCTCACAAGGTGAGCCAATAAAAAAAAGAGGTGCCGTTTTAACTGGATACCGTGACATCAACATGATGTTAACCACACATAGCACACTCTGTCACTTTGATGTCTGGAGGGCAGGGTTACAGACGGGGACTGACGTCCAAAATGGATGTCCAAATAACATCACTGCACGACCTTGAAAAGAATGATGGAGCAAGCCGACTGTTGATTGACTCCATCACTTACATGAGTCATGAGCTGTGGACATCTCCCATGCAAAATCTTACAGTTATGATACCGTCCGGGTCTACGATCATGCATACAATAATACAGGCTTACAGCACATACACTGATTCAGGCTTCATCATATGCTAAAAAAACAACCTCAAGGCCTGTCCATACCCTTTTTGCATTCATTTGAATCCTTATGTGTTCCAATTCAATTTGTGTAAACTTTGGATATCTTGATATCGAATTCGGGGTAAAAATCAAGAAATAAGAAGAGCTCCCACATGATTTCTTTGTTTGACTTGAAAATTCAAACCTACCAGTTCCTGTCTGAGGTGTAATGCATCATGGGATAGGTCAGGTGATAAGACCACATGATAGAATTGCATAACATAATAGCAATTTGCATAATGCCAGCAAATGCCAGCTTTTTCCAACAATTGTCAGAAACATCGAATTTGAAATTTCCAGCTAATTCCAGCTCTGACAATCTCATAGTAAAGTGACAGAGATTTCCAGCGCTGGAACTTTTACGAAAAGTAAAGTTCCAGAAAATGCCAAGAATTTCCACCCCATGGATAAAGTTCCAGTTTTTGTCAGCTTTTGCCAGCTATAACTTTTCGATGAAACTCTCTAAATTCAAAGTGTCAGCTTATTCCAGCCAAGAGCTGGAAATTCCAGCTATTTCCAACAAAATCCACCTAAGGTAAAATTCATTTCGCAGGGGACAGTCACAGTGCAAGTGCCAAAGTGGGGATTTAGATTTCATCAGGGACTGAATACCTCAACTACAAGGGTATGCTAACAGCTTGTAGGGGGTCTACATGCATCATACCTGGTGCTGTATCTAATGTATTTAACGAATTGTGGTCGTTTCGCTCCATGGCTTTTTCGCCCGCAGTCGTTTCGCCCCAATGCAGCGCCCGGTATTTCTCGAGTTCAGAGGACATGGAGATGCACTTAAAGAGCGCGTTGAGAACTTAAATTTAAATGACGTTGACAGGACATGATGATACATCATAAAAAATTTGATAATCAACTCTTTGGTCAGTTTCCTGACGCAAAACCACCCCAAGTCCAAGGAGGCGAAATTACCCAATGAGTAGGCGAACATACATGTACTGCTATTTGGAGCGAAACGACTGGGGGTGAAAAGTTATGGAGTGAAACGACCGGATACGGTATCTAACATAATGTAGCCCTAGGCCTATAGCCTAGCTAGCTATGCCTATTGTATAAATATGACTTTATAGTGAAATCAAGGATGGCTGCAGTACATTTACTGTTTAAAGGGCTTGGCCATTCGTTCACATCTAATAATTTTTGGTCCAGTTTAATCTAGTTCCGATTTCTAATGCCAGGCGACACCACCAGTCTGGCTGTAATGCTTCTGCATGTATGAAGCATTACGGCCGGACTGGTGGTGTCGCCTGGTTTTAGAAATAGGAACTATATAAAAAAAATAATATCCTGACAAAGAAGCAAACATACCTGAGCAAACTGGGTGTGTCTGTGCCACTACTGGCAGTGGCGGCAGTGGCACCACCACCACCACCCGGCTGTCCCTGACCCTGTCTCTGACTCTGGGCCTGATGTTGATGTTCGTTCCGAAGGGCAGTAATCATGGATTGGATAAGGTTACTTAATGGCTGGCATTCATCCCATTCATATGCAACACGAAGAATGTTCCTCTGCACAGCTTCCAGCCTTTCCACAGCCAAATCTACATCCGAATCATCTTCGTCTTCTTGAGCTATGCACCGTTGTACATCCAACACTGTATTCATACAAGTGTGCAGGAAATTGCTGTACGTAAGTCTATCTTCAGGAGGAGGAGCAAACACGGCGACCACAAAACTTGCGGACAGAAGGAACAAAAATATAAAACCATACACCTGCATGATTCTAATCAGTGAATAAATGAAGCGTCAGGGATCTCAAGTTGAAATATTATGAAGCTTGTCGGATTTTGAAAAATGGTGGTGAAATGTGAAGCCAAACAGTTTATGAGAGAAGATTTTTCATTGGTCGCTTCAAATTTTTCCGTTTTTTACCGAACATTAACCTCCGTCGCACTGCGCCCACGTCGGAACCACCACACGCCGACATGGAAACTTTGATAACCGATATGGGAACTAGACTTATGATCGTATCCGCGCGCCATACACGGCAGATCCATGGCTTGAAGAAGTGCATTACAAGTGCATCGTTCCAAAGGAAAGGATCGACTCATGGAGAGCTTTCTTCGGTAAAATTAGAGTCAACATCGGAAAAGTGTGATAATTCAGTCAGATTATTTTGTTTTCTTTTTTTTCTGCACTTTGTTGATAGAAAGTACTAATGTAGAATAGGAGGTGATTGGGTAGCCGACAGCAGGGTAATATTACGCTTAATACCAATGGTTGTTTAAGGTCGTTTTAGGACCAAATGAGGAATTACTTACACTTGTCAGTTTGTATATCTTGATTATACCATTTGACACTTTAAACTCATGCTGTTAACTATCATCATTGTTATATTTTAAAAACAGTGATACAAATAACAGCATGAGTTTATAAAACTGTCCTTTCTTTGAAGGAAATTAGCCTTTAGGCCTTCCTAAAGTTCCCAAATCTTACAAGTCATACTTCAGGAACTACCACAACAATGACCCGAATGAAATCATTGCTAATAGCCCCAAATTAAATTGTATTGCTATATTTTTCTTTGGTTCTTCAAATCTAGTAGCCAACTTTTGTAAATTTAGATATCCTGAAACGAAAAAGCGGTATTACCTGTATCACCCAATAACGGTATTTTACACCAGTTTTCCTCCGGCTACAATTCCATGTTGCTTTGTTCGATAGGAAAACCCAGAGGCAGACATGACCTATGATGGAGAATGCCTGGCACTCCTGAGCAATCATGCATGTTAACCCGCACTGAATGACAGAATCAGCTGCCCGCTGGATTCCCGATTTACGTTCATCAACGTATCTGCTGTATGTCAGCACGAAAATATTTACTCGTACAAGCGCAGTTGCAGCCATTTTCTTTCATTGGTAAATTCGGAGTCGAACTTCTGATAATATTCTTGTCTTATATTGGTCTAAGGATTTCTTATATCAACAGATCGTGTGAAATCTAACATTACACACTTTTTGGCAATAACTGAAAGAAGAGCAATACCACACCCAGGTGCCAGTGCGACTTCCGAATGAGCAGATCACATACTGGTACTCAGTAATTGAAAAGGCAAAGCACCGGAACCACCAATCACGAACCTCGATCATTAACCTGAAACGGCTTGGCTATCAAGAAACTTCCCATAATATTCTTGGCTCTCCACAGTTCTTTGAATGAGACTGATGTATTTGTTTGCGAACGCTGAAATTCGTACACGGCCTTGATCATGATTTCTAGAGTCCTTCGGCACTGGTAACAGGAAACAGACTTACAAGCGTAGCCTACATTTTATAGCGTGTTGTGAAGTCCCGGAGCGTCTTCCTTGGGATACATTCAGCCCCCCCCCCCCCCCCAAAGAAAAACCCCAAAACAAAACAACAAAAAAGAAACACCAATTTGTCTTGCGAACTACCAATCAGGTACCTGGACATCAAAAAGGTTATGACAATAGGTGGCGCTGCGGTAACAAATTCGGAAATGAATAGAAATCTGCATGTTACCTCCGAATGAAATAACTAATTTTCTGTCAAAATGACACTTTAATTTAGTCAGTAATTATGGAGGTCGAAAAAATGACGGTCGTTGAACTGAAGGAGGAACTTCGTGGCTAACAAGGCTAAGCTCAGACTTGATGAGTAGGTTAGTTTTTACATCACATGCATCGCGATCGATCATCTTAATACACGTAACATGCCAACGTAGTCTCCTCCAAACAAACGTGGTATATGTACGATTGACATCTGGCCTTTATATCGTGGGCATTCTACGATTAATGAACAGCCAATCAGGAGTCCGTTATAGTGAAGGAGGTTAGGTTGTTGATCTTTTGTTTTAATATATGGTCACTGCCCGCTCGTCCCCGCTCCCCGGGCGCCCGCCCGCCCCCCCCCTCCGATTCCACCCTACCATAGACCCCGCATTTAGGCCCTACCCTTTTTAGTGCAGGCAATGCTTTGAATTACCGAACATCTGCCTTTGACGTCCCCGTTATGCGCTCCGACCGTGCGCCCCGACCAGTACGAACTGCCGGTGTAAAAGTAGAAAATGTCCCCTGGAAAAAGTGTCCGGCCCTATTGTATTCTGCTATAATAACAATATTTTTATGGTCCTATTATCTGGTCTATCGAGACCATGACTGACAATGCAATAGCTCAGAGATTGAAGCGCATAGTAGAATCCTTTGTTTCCCGGACATTCTATCCTAGGACATTTTAAACTTCTACACCGGTCCAGTGTAATCGTTATTGTAGTCCTCTGAAGATATCAGCCCGAGTCAGCTTGCAAGCACAAGGAAAATAGTGGAAGAGTACCCTCCCCTGATCCCCACCCATAAACGTGTCCGCCCACGGACCCCAACCACCACCACGCCTTTGGCTGCACATTGATTTTTTTACTCTCTCCGCCTCACGTTTGATTGGAAATGCCCCCAAGCTCAGGATGATAGGCCTACTTTTTCCTATTGCCCTGGGTGATGAGTCAACCGAACGTAATCACGACGCCAACGGAGGTTCTTCGAATGCATTGCGAAAGTGACGAAATCAGCGCCTCTAGTCTCAAGATTGCGAAATGCCCGGGTAGCAGAATTTCTTAAGAGTCGGACCTCAATTCATTTGTCGTAATATATCGCTTACCATCGGGACGAAATGGATTCTACCAGTAACAATAATGATACAGGTGATAGCATGGTTAATGAAGATTTAGCAGGTATCAATATTATTGTGAAGTTTTCTTTACATAATCGACATTGGCGACGTTTGGCCAACCAAACCAGCCAGCCCCTTTCGATACAGCCTGCATACAATGTCAATAACATAGGCCTATGCACATGATGCATCGAATGTAACTGAAATGAAATGCATGAACAGCAGGCAGCTGTTGTGCAGACTGACAGAGGTATAAAGTTATTTATGGACCCTTGACATTTGATAATAAGCGGAATCTTGATTTGTTTGCTTGTTTCACCTAGTATAGGAGATGGGTAGGCCTATTACTAGTATTGGTATTATTGTTAATGTTATGTTAGGTGAGCACACTCACGCACACACACTCACGGGCCATCATGGCCATGGCCATGCAGACGCAGTGACAGTGTGGGCTATTATAAATCACATAAACTGTGAGATGCAAACTTGTGATATCGCGATATGGGTAGGTTATCATTAAGTGCATCTCACGGTTTATTATAAGCCCACAGTGTGACGACAATCACAATTGAATATGGTCGATGCCAAAATCATGAAATGCGAGTATCGTATAGCGAGGCTATAGTTTTGTCCAAGTTGTTATGTAATCTTGGAAATCTGGACTTTTACTACAGCAAATACATTACAGTCATAGGCTTACTCTGAAAAGGTTCCCTTCAAACTTGGTACATGTGCAAACAAAATTGGCATTTGGATTGTGAAAAAAAAGGATGCAACTGTGACTCTTTCCCGTTTCCCTCTCTCTGCAACCAAACAATGGAGAGAATAAAGTTTTAATCCTTCTCGTATTGTTCTGGACACTCTCCACGCATGCGAGGAGTTTGGTCAGGGTCTTTCTCGAAACTGTCTATTGTACTGCCACATCGTGAGAAGATGATGGTATGGTACAAATGTAGATAGCCATGGCATCTAGCACTGCATTTACAGAAGCTTAGCAGCCCACCAGGCCAGGCCTACCGGTACATTGATTTAGTTAATGAATTATGAGTGACTTCCTCACGCACGCTGTTATTGTAACTGAACCACTGAGGACCAGGAATGGTTATTAAAAGTGGACCCACAATGATTATGATGACAGTACAGTACTGCCACTTTTTAAAGGGTAATTAAATTAGCGCCATGTCTGCATGACAGAAATAGTAAAATGGGGATACAAAGCAGACCTGGCGATATATTATCGTGCAATGTTAGCATCATTGGGAATTGCCATTCTAAATTTTAACTTCTTCATCTTTGCGCAAATTCTGGCTGCATAGCAGCCATCTTTGAAATCTTTTTTCCGATTTCATTGCCAATGGTTGTATGCAGAGGTACAAATAATACCCAAAAGATTGAGAAGCAGATACACTGCCACTAAAAGTGACTGACAATAATCTTCAGATTGTGGCATGTGACCTCTTTGCTAGACCGTCTGACCCAGATGTGTTTGCCTTCTCTTTTACAGGCTGCACCAGCAAGTAGGCCTGAGGCAACTTCTCAACCTGTGAACAATAGGAAGTCAGTCAAAGCTAAGGTATGTGTGTGACCAAGTTTCCATCACCGAATTCTTTTTAGACCTTGAGATTGTTCAGACTTAACTTGTCATGTCCAATCTGTCATCATGACTTTATGGGAAAACCTGTGGCATGTTTGTCAAGGTTCCGCAGCAAAACATCCCCATAGCATAATGCTGCCACCTCCGTGCTTCACAGTCGGTACGGTGTTCTTTGGATTACCCCCCCCCCCCGTTTTGCCAAACGTACTGCTGGTAGTTGTGGCCGAAGACTTCGCTTTTAGTCTCATCAGACCAAATAACACTCCTCCAGAGACTCTGTATTTGCCCACATGTTCTCTCGCAAACTTCAGCCTTGCTTCCCGGTGGCGTTTTTGAAGTAAAGGCTTCTTTCTTGCCCTGCAGCCTCGTAGTCCACTACGATGCAAGACCTTCTGGACAGTGGACAGTGACACATTTGTCTCTGTAGCTTCTAATTCCTGGCAGAGGTGTTTCTTGGTCGTCTCGGGGTTAATGTGCACCTTTCTAACCAATGTGGGCTCATCTTTGGCTGTCAGCTTGCGCTTTCTTCCTGACCTTGGTAAGGTTGCTGTTGTCCCTGGGTCCCTGTACTTCCGCTTTATTGTCTGAACTGACGCCCGTGGCATATCAAGCTGCTTGAAAATGACTCTTAGTGAAGTACCAGACTGGTTCAAGTGGACAGGCGACTCTATCAGATCTTGAGAGTACTCCTTTGACTTCCCCATGATGGCTCTAAGCTGGCAAATGACCTGAGCAGAAACCCAGTCCCTTTTATACTGCTACAGTGGCGCCACCTGAGCTATGACATAATCATGATGGTCAACAGGTAGTGGAGACAAGATAAAAGCCATTGCATAACATATTTGCCCACCTCAAGGCCAAACAACTTGTAGATAAGGTAGGTGTATGTAAACTTATGACACTCTGAAATATGCATTGTTCTCAAATAGAGCTCATAAAAACAATGAAATTAATGAAACAGAAGTATGTTATTTAGTTGATGACGAGATGTGATGATAGACGTCCTGTAAACTATATACTATTCCCGCGTTCTGTAGTTGCAGAGAAAGATACAAGGTTATATCATCCTTTGAATTGTATGTAAACTTTCGAGCACGACTGTACTCTCTAATTTTTGCCTTGGCCTCCAGAAATAATAGTGTATTTTCAAATTCTTTCTTATCAAACCTGAGTGTGTGTTATTATTGCACCACCAATATCCAATTTGATAACCAGTACGCATGTACCCAATGGTTTGGTTGTCTAATTTTCTAATTGATATTTCTAATTCTAGTGTAAAAGTCAATAGTTCCCTTTTTTGTCATGGTAATGTTGTGGGCATTTTCTATTCTTGGCTCACATGGGTGAGCTTATATCCTTACGATTTCATCTTGTCCAGCATTGTTGGCTTTGACTTTGTCTGTCGTTAAGCACTTTTATCATATACCCTAAGTGCAGTGATCTGGCAGACGTATATGATAAATAGAAAACTGCACGAGTGTCTGATCTGAGTATCCAGATTGCACTCGATGATTTTCTACGCAGGTCGAGAGCTTTTCAAGCCGTAGAAAATCATCTCGTGCAATCTGGATACTCGGATCAGACACTCGTGCGGTTTTCTTATTGTACATGTACATGTAAGAAGCACTATCAATGGAAACACGTACCGCTTTTTTCAGAAAAGAAAAGCCAGCAAGGGAAAAGCAAGCAAGGCGAAGGGTAAGAAATTTTTATTAGATTCAAGTTGCCGTGTTGGAAATAACAGTGGTCATAAGATATATAGAAAATGTAGCACTTGTCTTCATGGCATCATTGCATCACATCATCAGGAGGATAGGATTTTTGATAGAAATTTGCAACCATAAGCTGATTTAGAAATTTGCAACCATAAGCTGATTTAGAAATTTAATTTGCGGAGCAAAAACAAACAGTTATGTGATATTTCCATTGAAATAATGGACTCCTCGGAGTGCATGATGCAATGAGATTACAAAGAAACATTTAGCCAAATGTTCAGTTGTTGAAAGGTTTAATGAGGAACTGACCCCTGTATCCTCATATCCAATCGGGGGGGGGACAATTTTGGTCGCATGGCCATCAGAATGAAATGTAATTGACTTATTTTGCAGGAGACTATTGCGCAGCTGAGAGAATAGACAACTACGACCCCAAAAACAACACGTATTACATAAAGTGGCAAGGATATGATGCGTCCCACAACTCATGGGTGAAAGCGGAAGACGTAACTTCTCCTCTCATCTCTTCTTACAAAGAAAAATTAGGTAAATCATGATTGAAATGATTATGGCTGTGTGCTCTATGCAGTTGATGTTGTAGTGGTTGTGAGTCAGGCTGATGCAGCAGTTTCTGAGAGGTAGTGCCCAATTCGAACAACTGTAGCTTATCACATAATTATTGTTTATCAGAATTGTGGAGTCAAAAGGAAGGATTGACAATCAATTTATTGAAATTCCTTCAGATGATACATTAAAAGATGTCATAAAACTCACCTGTCCATTCAAAAGGCTTTTGTATTGCAATTACAGAACGGTTTCTATTCAATAAAAACACTTCGCTGGTGAAAAAATTATTGGGAACACTTCAAAGCAGTGGAAGTCTTTGGTTCAAAGGCATCTCAAACCAGTATGAGGTTGCAGCATGAATGCAGTGTAATTGAGATTTGCTTGTTTTCTTCGCCTTAATTCCATATATTTTGGTAGTGTACCCTTGAAGAAAATGATATGATGTCGTGTGATACTAATATCTGCATAATAGTGGTTCTTTTAATTTTCTCTATTTTAGGTTCCGGAACGCACAAGAAGTGATGCACCTCATGTCTTTCGATTGTTGAAAAAATTGATGTGAATTTGTGCAAATCCTCCCGCCTGTGTTTTTTTGTTCAGTGGAATTCACGTATTTCGGTATTCCTTCTTCACCTCCACGCATTATTCATTCTGACATAAACTCACATGATCACTTTTGATGAAAGATTACATAATGGATATATTGAATTGGCACAAATATAGTAACAATGTAAACTTATCATATCTTTCAAAGGTATCATTAAAAGTAAATGTAAGTTACATGTACATGTACTGTGGAATTATTGTTTTTTCAGACAATCTGTGGCTGTTGTATACATGTATCATTCAATAAACGTGGCGTTTTTCATATTATTAGATACATATAGTCTTGCCTTTATCTTTGCTACCTCACAGCGACTTGACTACATGTATTATAAGGGACCATCTCAAAAGTATTTTGAAGCCTAAAAGACTACGGGTAAGTCATTTAGTCTTTTTGAGTGTGGTCACACCCAAGACTAAGTGACTTGAGTCATTTTTGCTTCAAAAAACATGTACCTGTGAGATGGTCCCTGAATTCATACCTTGAGACAATATCCAGACCGGCACTTGATACTGAGTTCCTCTTGAATTGGCATCAATAGAGAAGTCTGGCTACATGTGCTAGGATTGCAAATTACAGCGTACTTTACATGTACCAATGACTTGGAGCCTCCCTCGGTGGATACCTCTCTAATAAGGACACCGGTGCTGAATTGGTTTGGGTGGAATTCCACAACCAGGATGCCTTTCAATTGCGGACGATATTGGAGTGTCCTAACAGCAAGGTAACACTTGACTTTAGACAACGTTACGTCCAGCAAGAATACACCTGCCACATACGGAAATACTGCCTTTGAAGACGTCATTCAGAATGCTTGGGTTACTTAAGGATTTGTCACACCCACCCAGAATATACACAAGATGTCATTGAAAATGCTTAAAAAAATGTCACATCCTACCTGAATACGCCTGACCGTATGGAAATACCGTCTCTGAAGACGTCATCCAGAATGGTTTGGTTTACTTTCGACACAATGTCACATCCAACCTGAATACGCCGGACCGTAGGGAAATATCGTCTCTGAAGACGTCATCCAGAATGGTCGGGTTACTTTCGACACAATGTCACATCCAACCTGAATACGCCTGATCGTATGGAAATACCGTCTCTGAAGACGTCATCCAGAATGGTCGGTTTACTTTCGACACAATGTCACATCCAACCTGAATACACCTGATCGTATGGAAATACCGTCTCTGAAGGCGTCATCCAGAATGGTCGGTTTACTTTCGACACAATGTCACATCCAACCTGAATACGCCTGATCGTATGGAAATACCGTCTCTGAAGACGTCATCCAGAATGGTCGGTTTACTTTCGACACAATGTCACATCCAACCTGAATACGCCTGATCGATCGTATGGAAATAATGACTCTGATGATGTCATTCAGAAGAGTTGGGTTTACCTACATGTACGATATAATGTCACTTCTAACCAAAATACTGCAGCTGCATATGGTATGTAATTCAGAATGATGGTTTACTTGAGACAATGTCACATCGAACCAGAATACACCTACCGCATACTGAAGTACGGTCTTTGAAGATGTTATTCAGAGTAGTTTGATTTTTCTCAGTAATCCAACAGCCCGCTACATGTATACATGTACATGCAGGACAATATAATGATCAGTCACTTCAAAGCGTGGCCTTCAGGGGATGGCACAAGGACAAGGGCAACTTGAATACACAACCTTTCTCAGTCAAGATGAGGCAGATGCTACTTGACCATACACATTCTTTGACACCTGTCTGCTCATTTCCGGCAAAAATTGATGTTTCTTTATACATGTAGGCAGCCTGATAGTATCAGCTGTGTTACCCAAGGTGAGCAACAATGAAAACAAGTGCATGTATTTTAATGCAAGAATCATTTTATTGCTGCTGAAATTCACATTCAGCCAGTAATACAAATCTGCTTATACATAATTGGTGGATTCACAATATATCAGATTACACAAAAGGCATTTTCCAAGGTCCCTAGTGGTCCGGCAAAAATTCTAAGTCGTTTTGGGAGTTGCAGGACATCAGCCTAGCCCCCTGCGGTCAGATAAAAAAATTAACCAGCAGCAGGTACCCCCCTCATGGTTAAGTTCGTCCCGAGGGCCGGAACATCGCTGTATCGTCGAACAGTTGACAGATTCCTGAGCGCCAGACGAGCAAAAAAAACTCTTACTGAACAGTTTTGCCTCAGTTGACACTTTTTGCCATATGACGTCATTTAAGGGTCGTCACAACACCTGATTTGTGGCGTAGTTTCCCAATAAACTGCATTGGAAGTTCGAACTTTCACTAGAAAAAGTCACCTTATTCACAAACATGCTTCTTGAGAACTTCTGCAAGGGCCTTAAGAGATGCCACAGAGTTCCGAAAACGTTAGCATCTCGTGGCATACTTTGTTAGCTTCGAGTGACATTTGGGGACACTATACCCTTTTAGGCAAACTTAGACCAAATCAAGTCGAAAAAGATCGGGATTTCTGAAATAAATCCGGCTTCAAAGGGTTAATTACACGTACTCAATGCCAATGTCATCACAATCCTCCTCCTCAGAGCTAGACGCATCCTCCTCCGAATTTGATTCTTCACCACCAGGTTGCACCTCCCCTTCCTCAAAATCCACCACGATCTCTATGTCAGTGTCTATACATTCAAATACATCTGTTGCTTCTAGGAGAAGGTCTGTGTAGAATTCCTTTGATTCCAGCAGCAACATCACCATTCCATGGTTTTCTTAAATAGAAGGAGAGCTGGACATTAAAATTCTGAAGTCATCAACAAAGGTAATGCACATCTGCAAACCAATAGTTTATGTCTGTCCAGTTAGATTAATGAAAGGCATTCGGTTTGAATTAATTAAAAGCAGGGCGTAGTACATTTGTATTAGTAAACTGAACCTGAGCTGGGAAAGAACGGAGTTGCAATCAGATCCAGATCTGCATCCACAGCCCAGGTTAATTCAGAGGTAGTGCCACAGCAAGACAAGTACATGTATGCATCAACCTCCACAAATGTTGGGTAAAAATAATTGCATGGCCACTACCTTGGTTTTTGATGGCCTCATTGTTCACGGTGTTGATTCTGTCTTCCAAGGTGTTGATTTTTTTCATGAAGAAAAGAACAGTTGATACCATCTCTTGAATGAACACAGGCAATTCCTCGATGTACCTGGTCATGTGTTCATGTATATCAACTATTTTCTTCTTCAAAGCAAATGTTTCTCCCTTGTTCCCTGAATTGAAGAAACAAATATTAGGACTACAGGCTAAAAGTTTCTTGCTCCATCCCTCCTACATGTACATACGAAACGCTGGTAAAAATACATGCTGGATATGTCAGAAATGTGACTATAAGATTGAGGCGCAACTTAACATTTTACTTGCAACCAATGCTACATTGCAACCAAATTGTGTTAAATGAACAAGGTAGAATGTACTTTACATCACTTGAAGACCAATGTACCAGTAAGCCTAGAGCAAAATGCCGACCCAGGCTTTAAACCTCAAATTGCTTGATAAACAACAGCTGGATCAATTTCTCTGAACAATCGAAAATGACTGCAGGACATTACCACTATTTGTGTCCTGGACTTTGTGTTACATGTACTAAGTGAAGTTTGTGGGTAAATGAATATGAAGTGAATGCCAACCTGCAGGATTATGCCAAGGCAACAAATAGTCCTCTTGCGTGACTTCGTCCACAGAAACATGACAGCAGACTAACACAATGCTGAAGTTGCTTTCTCTCCTTTTCAAGACACTTTCGTAGAGAAGCCCGACTCTTTGAAGCATCTGAAATGAAAATGATAAACTTTTAAACTGATCGATATAGCAGTGAACTCGACATGCATCGTAACTGCACAAACTGCTAATATGAAGAAAGCCCCTTTAATACTGTCGTGTTAATTGCTATCTTTCAAATCATGTCATGTTATTTAAACCAATGAACTTTGTAAGAATCTGAAAAGAATGAAAGTGTGTATATAATCAAATTGAAAAACTCCCGAAGATAGGGCAGAAGGCTGGAAAACCTGGTCAACAAACTGGGTTGACCATGGCACAAGGAAAACCGTGGTGTTCTTGCAGCTTCTATCTTCAGCTCCAGACTCTGAATCACATTCTAGAGAACATGTAGTGTTTTGATTAAAGAGCTGTGTTCCATCAGTTATTTTTAGTGCCTGTTTACATGTACACTTTGAAAACAAATTTATCTCCTATAAATATATCATACCTGATAACAGCTGACGACGCACATGAGACACAAACTGCACATGATGAACTATGTTTTCCCATTTTCCTAAGTATTGACCTCAATACTGGCTCCCGCACATCCTCCCAACTCTCCTCTTGTCTTTGCTTCCAGTCAGCATGCGCAACAAAATGCCTTTTCTTCCATTCAGATTCAGTGCCTGGCACTTCAGTACTATTGGAAGCCCGAATCCCATTCAGAAGCTCCATAAGTTCAGCTCTCACTGCAAATTAAAAGTGCATTGATAAATAGATAAATACCAGCGGGAAAGAAAAAAAAAAGTTCCTGAGTGTTGATTCGAAAATACCATTATTTGCCTTAATCAGCAGCCAGTGTTGCCCAATTAACCTTTAAAAAATAATAAATCATTTGCAAACTATAACCTGACTTGTGATCAACACAAAATTCAAAATTTAGATGAATCAGTTCAGGTCGTTTGACCTCTGCAGCCGTAAAAAGTATGGTAGGTCAAATCGGAAACTTACTCCTTATAAAATACACAACTTGATTTGTGTCTTGGAATAGAGCCAACTAGCTGATGAATAAAAAGACCTTAAAAAGACAAATCACAAACCTTGCTGGAACACTTGAAAATCGAAAGGTGCATCGATTTCTACTTCATGATTACTTGGTTGCAATTCCTCAGGAAAGTCCTTTAGTTTCTCTGGAAAAACAAGTAATTTTGAAATTAAGGCCAAATGCAGATTACGCCAGAAAAGATGCAATTTCTTCCATGGAATTTCTTACATAAAAAGGGTGGAAAAGACAAATTTTTCTGGTTTGATTTTAAAGATTGGTGAGAAATTTTAAAGAGGTATAGCAGTGATAGGGTTGGATTTGTAGGCATAAACCATTTGTCCAGAACATGAAATTATCAGTTAATTGCACTAATGTAAGCCTAGTCTAGCAGCAATATTTTTCCATGTATAAAGCCTAATTGAATATTGATGGCTCAGACGAGGTGAAGGCATTTGTCAACCAAAAACAATCTACCTGTCGTTGAGGTTTTCTTCCCTTTTCTTTCTCTTCTGGGACTGATGGACCATCTATAGCACCATTGATGTCCCTGGATGGAGCCTTCACATATGGCTTTAAGTTCTTTTTAGGATAGGTTTTCCTCTTTTCCCTGCGATAGGAGGCAGCCAACTCTTTGATTCGTGCATAATGCCCTGCATTCTCACCAGAAGGATTGTCATCATTACCATTGGATGATGCTGAAAAACAAACACATAAAGTGACAAATACTAATAGTCAAAACTATGACTTAGCCTAGACAAAATACAGCCTCCATGCAGGCTACACTCGATTTATGATATTAACGAACACGAAGCTTTAGAAGGCCTTAAGACAACTTCAGACAATGCCAGTAGTTAAAGGGGAGGCGCCTGATTGGCCACATCCTTGCCAATGAACCTACATGTGGTGGCAAAACAGGAAGACACAAGGTTGGCCTCGGGATGAGCACAGCCTAATCAACGATAGCCGATTTGAATACTCTCGATGTTCTACGCTCCAATCCGCCATTGAGTCGAGTATCTGCGCCAATAAAGGTAGGGAATTCCTGCGCAACGAGTTTAAGCTTACTATGCAGATACGGTCTATCGCAGTGCTATTTTTAGGAATGTCTAAAGTCAGGGATGTAGCCGAGGGGATCAGGGGGGTTCGAACCAACCCAAGCTTGAGAAAAGGATCCGCTGAGGACAGTCAAAAATACTTTTCTACTGAGTTTTGTAACACCATGATTCTATCCAAATGGGCCATTGTACGATAGAGTGACAGGCCTTTCAATTACGTGGAGACCTCTACACCCTGTATTTTTTTAGCCTATTTTGGGGGACATGTTTTTTTGCTTTTTGGCTTAATTTGGGGACATTTCATCACGCCAATTTGCCTGAACAGCGATGTCATAAATCAAAGTTAGTGACTGATATCACCACATACACCTGAAAAATCATAATTTTAGGGGAAAACTTTAAAATGAGGCCATTTGGATGAGATTTGGTTATGTTAGGGGTCAAAAAACGCTTCAGGGGGGTCATATTTAAAAAAAAGAAGAAAAAACCCACCTAATTTCGGGGCATCATGTACGGTGTAGGAATCATGTAATTGAGAGGCCTGAGTGACCTTATACAGTCCTTCGTAACTGGGAGTGCTGACCTGCCAGATTTCGGTCTCATGTTCACGGGCTTAGCGCCTTAGTTGCTCAAGAAATAGGCGAAGAACCCCCCCCCCCCCCCCACACTGCGATATCAGGCTACGCCCCTGAACGTTCACACGTGATACATGTTCTATGTTATTTTCGAATTGGTCAATCACTGTGCATGAGGTGACTTGTGACAAGACATCACATGCAAATAATTGATGCGATGACAGGGTAATCGGCCTGGGAAATACTGAAACGCCACCATATTTGAGGCCACAATTCATGAATTACCTCTTTTGGCAGAAGGGCAGGCACGCCGGTCTAAGTCAATGAATGTGAAATTTTGAATTTATGGCTAGGGCCAGGGGGGGCGGCCTGCCCGCCCGGCAAGCGCGGCCACAAAGGGTAGGCTAGGCCTACGGGGTGGGCATGGTGTGGGGGGGGGGGGGGCGGGGGGGACTAGGCCTACCATTACATCAATGTGATATGTCAATGATGACAAATAATGATGAAGATGTCCACGCATCGAGCATTTACATACATTTACGGCAGCAGCATGGGGATGCATCTCATTTATCAATACAGGTGGTAGGCCTAGCTAGGCACGTGCCCTGCTGGGCCTGGGCCGGGGCTGGGCGACGGCCATGCTTTTTTCTCAGATCGATTTAGGACAATTACTGAATTAGGTGACAAAAAAACAACACCTTTGGCGACCATCTGGCTATACTTACCATCAAATTCCATGGTCATGACATTCGATGCGGTCCTAACTATGACATGGTCTACGTTTCATAGCCTACCGGTACTTCAAACCGTAAATAGCAATGGAATTGAGCAAAACTGAAATACTACAACACCATCCGATAAATCGAATGTCGCACGTTCTGTATCCCGCGAGATCTCGAAACTACTGCGCACAGGCGCGAGAAATTATATAATAGCTCAATTGCCCCGGCCCCCTACCCCTTCAATTCAGCTCAGGCCCCCTCGACTAACTACCTCCATCCCCCCCCCCAAAATGTAAAATGATATCGTTTTTAGATTTGCTGTCGGTGTAGTCGGGGTTCGTTTGTCAGTCAAGGGGGCAACCGGGGGGGAGGGGGGGGGGTCTCTAAGTTTCACGTGCCTGTGCTGCTGTTTTAGTAGCGGCAGAGGCAGTGGCTAAAAAGTAGCACGAGAAACGAGGATGAGCTGATATAGTTCCCCAGTAAAATGGGTTGCCGCAAATATTGACAACTTTACAACTGTCGAAAACTTGCGTGAAGTTTAATCAGAATAATTGAAGAGTCATGAAACTATATGATTACTACAAACCTAATGCAAATCTAAAACATTCATACGGGCTGGTTTTGCGAATAGATGGCTACCTTTGTTTACAAAATGACGTCACTCTGACGTCACGCAGAACTTAAAAGATACTTCGTTGCTATAGTTCATCATTATCCCACTGTAGCGCAATGTCTGTTTAGTTCCACCCCTAGCTGAAAGGTGGGGCAGCCTGATTTGGATCGTGGGATATGTACGTTATAAGCCACTAATACCAATCGTAGATATACCACTATTGTTTGCGGAGAATGCACTGAACATGCATGCATTGTCCGGCCGGCTTTGGCTATGCGCTGCACTGCAGACGACAGTATGAGCAGAGGCATGTGGGTGTCTACAAAACCAAGACCCAAGACCCAAGACCCAAGACCTACAAAACCAAGACCCAAGACCCAAGATGTTGATGGGGGGTCTTGGTTTTGTAGGTCTTGGGTCTTGGGTCTTGGTTTTGTAGACACCCACACGGGTGTCTACAAAACCAAGACCTACAAAACCAAGACCCCCCACCTACAAAACCAAGATCTACAAAACCAAGATCCATCAACAAACCTACTCCAAACTAGTACCTAGTACCATAGTACCTGCCCAAGAAGTAATTACATTGTTCTTTTTTTTTTCATTCACCCTAACCCTTTAGAAAGCTAGGCTATATCATCACGAATACCCTCGAGAGGACTATTAAGGTATTTTAGCTTTAGCTATTTTTTCTGTTTTATTGATAAATTGCAACTTCCTGCTGAAAAAAGGAGAGATGTAGATGGGGTCTTGGTTTTGTAGGTCTTGGTTTTGTAGGTCTTGGTTTTGTAGGTCTTGGTTTTGTAGATGGGGTCTTGGTTTTGTAGGTCTTGGGTCTTGGTTTTGTAGGTCTTGGTTTTGTAGACACCCAGAGGCATGTCTGCTTCTGCTTATACCGTACAAGGCTAGGCCTACATCCGTGTTCTACTGCAATGCACACCCAAATACCTAGTAAAAACGTGTGGTAATGTTATCAACGTGGCACAGGCCTTCAAATGGTATAGGTAGGCCTAGTTGTCGTAGGAAAGAAATTTTGTGATGTCCCTCGATCCTGTTCCGTTCCTGTATACAGTCACTGACTATTAGTGTCACTGTCTTAGGCCTATAATGCCTAGCGACCAGATGATAGCAAGGTGCCCTATCTGAGGTACATGCGCTCCTATATGCCCACCTGTCTGTGTCTTCATGTCATCATGTCCGAATCCGCCAAGGGAACTCGAGCGTATTGCAATACCAGTATGTTGCTCTCTTTCAGGGTTGAATATTATCTATACTATAATGCGCGTTGTGGCCGCTATTAGGAGGTAATTTTTGTTTCAAAATTGGGCCTTGGAAATGCGTCGAATTCTTGCAACCTTTGGCTTCGTAGGTCTGGATCATACGTAAGAGTGTCACTGAGGGTGTCATACGTCGAATATCTTCGTGGTTTTAGAATAAATAACAACTTTTCAGAGAGCACGTCGACTGGAGAGCTCCGCTCATTCTCAAAAGCATACACAAACTTCACGCATATTCTCCCTGCCACATCAGTATTAGCTTCCAGCACGTATGTAGTGCTATACAACCTGGTCCATGGTGCAGGGTATCAGCAGGGAGATTAATGATTAGCCTGTTCTATTTTAGTTCTATTCGAGAAACACTGACCTGAGTGATAAGGAAAATTCTGCAGAGTGGCCTACCGGAACATGCAGTCAGGGTATCAATAAACAGTTATGCCAGGATGGACAAAATATGTACAGTGGCCAGCGCTTGCTTTTTGTTTTATTCTTTACTGACTGATGTTGTCAGTTTGAATTGCGTTCTGCATCTCTCCATGCGCCTGGCTTTGGTCCGACAGTGGCATTGGGTACGGGAGTGGGTAGGTGATATGCCTAATATGTGAGGGCCTTATTTGGAACAGGACCTGCTGTCACTGGTCTCAATGCATTGTGCAAAATAGCGTACTCCAATCAATCTATTGGGGGTTGCATGTAGATAGCAGCAATAAGTCGCTAAATGCAGTTAATTTCGTGTTTAACCTTTAATAAAACTTCAGTAACGTTAGAAATTTAATGTAGCTCAATCATCGTGCGCATTTAACTAATGTATATTACATTTCAACTTTGCCCGCTCCTTGGGTATATGCTAGTATGATCAATTCAAGTAAACACGGGGAGAACCTGGAGCCTGATAAACAGATGGAGCTTCAAGATAATAATATTGTTATACAATGCTTACCGCAGTTCGAGAAGGGTTGGGAGAGAAAGTGTGAAGAGCTTTATCAACAAAGGTGGTTCTGATATCTACCTGAATCAAGAAATAAAATGATTTCATTCGATCAATGAGTATTGAGATATTGTTAATGTCTATGACAAGTTGTCGCTAAACAGCGATTGACATTAAATGTATTTTTTTTTCATTTCAGGTTCATTAGAATCGTGAAGATTTTTAAGACAACGAAGGCCTGTTATTTCAATGCGGCTGTGTGGGAAGAAGTGAAAAAGAACACGACGTGCAAACTTGCCATTTGTGTAAAATCTGAAAACGCTGCGGTCCTGGAGACGCAGTGTGAATACGTTGCAGGACAGGCCCACACTGCGTACTGTAAGCACGTGGCAGCTGTACGGTGGCCCATAGAGGACATGCGTTTATTTTCAATATATTAGAATATTTTTCTTTTTACAATGCGTTTTTTTTCTCTCGAATTACAACCGCCGTCGGATTTATTTCTCACCGCCGAAAAAATAATTTCCACCGCCGGGTAAAAAAAAAATTCCCACCAACGCGGTGGAAATTAATATCCACCGCGGTGGAAATAATATCCACCGCGGTGGAAATAATATTCACCGCGGTGGAAATAATATCCACCCGGTGTCAATAACGAATTAGCTCCCGCTCCGATCTTTCTTATGTTGTTACTCTCCTTGACCTGATACTAGTCCAGCCACAATCGTGGTTGTAAACATATTATTTCCACCGCGGTGGATATTATTTCCACCGCGGTGGATATTATTTTCCACCGCGGTGGATATTATTTTCCTTGGCGGTGGTGGGAATTATTATTTTTAACATGGCGGTGGGAATTATTTTTTCGGCGGTGAGAAATAAATCCGACGGCGGTTGTAATTCGAGAGAAAAACAACGCATTGTAAAAAAAAAATTTTCTATTATATTGAAAATAAACGCATGTCCTCTATGGGCCACCGTACAGCTGTTCTATACTCATTAATCAATTTCAGGGAACATGGAAAAATTATCACAGAACAGTCATGCACGCGGGTTGGTTGGAAGATCCGCATTGGACCCCTTGGACCCCATTGCACCTCCTCGTCCTTGCTGTCCTCGCTGGTTCTGCACAATGGCCGGCTGCTGAGTATTCCTTCGACCTCTACCAAAGCGGAATACATCATCTCATCTGCGACCAAGCTTGTGACCAAAATGGCGTTGAGGGCAAGCTTGACTGATCTTACGAGCCTTTCCCAAATTCCAGACATGTGCGGCTCTAGCGGTGGCTGGAAATACCACTGAGTCCCTTTCTGGACGAGCTCTCGACTCATCTGTTCTTGATTCTAAGCCGCCAATGCCTCACTAAGCTCCCGACCTCCGCCAACCAAGTTCGTCCCGTTGTCGGTCCAGAACTCTTCTGGCTGACCTATGCGGCTTGTTAATCTTCTGAAAGTATTCAGGAATGAACTTGTGTCGATCAAATCTGCCATCTTCAGACGAATAGCTCTGACGTTTAAATACGTGAACAAGACTCCCCATCGCTTTGTAGTACTCCTTCCAGTCTTGGTCAACATCGGTCCGAAGTAGTTCACTCCGGCACGGGTGAACGGCGTTTTATAAGCCTTCAGCATGTAGTCCGGCAATGCTGCCATTGCTTATGTCATCAACTTTTCCTGACGTTTTCTGCACCCGATGCAGGATCTCAGAATTCTCTTCACCAAGATACGGGCATTACACACCCAGAATTCCTCTCGCAGCTTAGACAGCACGTATTCCTGCCCAATATGCCCGTTAGCATGGAACCGACGAATCAAGACATCAGCTATGTGGTGCTTACTCGGCAAGATTATCGGGAACTTACTATCAAAGGACATCGGTGCCTTTGCCAATCGTCCACCGACACGTAGCACTCCATCCACCAACATCGGGTTCAATCGCTGCAACTTGCTCGTAGCCTTGACTCTCCCCGTCTGCTTGATGCTCCCGATCTCTTCTGCAAACGCCAACGCCTGTACCAATTTATCAACTGCGAGCTTTGCTTCCTCCATGTCTTTAACAGTGATGTTTCGAGATACTGACGACTTGTCTCTCAGGTAACGACAAAACTTCTTCAAAATCACAACAGCTCTCAGTAATCTGGTCCACGATGAGTACCGCTTCTGCAGAAATTAGTCAATCAACGGGGCTGCCGCGACCTGCACTGCTTCAATCAGTCTCTCTTCTTTTATCTCCGTGTTATCTGGTGGTAATGGCTCGACCTCAGCATTCGGCCAATTCTGCCTGGGTCCCCGAAGAAATTCCAGTCCTCTGAACCACTCAGTTGCCTTGAGAAATGCCTAGACTGGTTGTCCTCTTGATGCTAAGTCTCCCCGGTTCATGCATCCAGGAATGTGCTGCCACTGATCTATTCACTGACCCATCACCAACCCTGTTGGCTACATCAGTCTTGAATCGGCGATCCCTCACCAACCCTGTTGGCTACATCAGTCTTGAATCGGCGATCCTCCGTCCAAAAATACGTGTCTGCTATCTGTAGATCCAACTCGCGGCGTAGCAGTCCATCTACCCTGACAGGAATGACAGCTGCTTGTAACTCAAGACCCGTTTTTGACACAAACTTAGCAGGAGTGGTCCTCGACTTCGCCATCAGGAAGGCACACTCTATTCTCCCGTCATCATATATTTTTCTCAGGTTTGCCACACTCCCATAACCAGCCTTGCTTGCATCACAAAACTGATGTAGTTGTATCCTGCCCTTGGTCTCGGCCGTGAAATACAAACGTGGTATAGCGACGGTCTCTAAACCAGGCAGATTCCCTTTCCAAGCCTGCCATGCTGCCAACAGATTTTCCGGAAGTTACTCATCCATCCATACTTGCAGCTTAGCTGTAAAATCCGTTTGGCCACCAGAGTCACCGGTCCAACCATACCTATTGGTACATAGATGGCGCTAACTGCAGCCAGACATTATCTTCTAGTGTTGCTCTGCACTCCACTCTTCTCTTGCCCTGAGACCTGTAATCCAATGCTTTCTTCCTCCACATTCCATTTGACTCCAAGTGGTCTTTCTACCGTTGGTGTATCCTGGTCGAGATCTACAACCCGGTAGCACGTGCGTCTCCTGGCAACGCTTTCAAGACCTCAGTTGAATTCGACACGAATTTAGTCAACTGCATTCTTCCCTCGGCCAGCAGTGCAATCAGGCCTAGCGATAGCAAGATTGCAACTCCGACCTCGGCGACACTCTTCAGGAAGTCATCAACGTAGATCCTCTTCTTACAGAACCGGCACTGTAGGTTGGTGCTATCCTGCTTAACAAAATCAACCATATCGTACAAGTGTGGAAATCTCTCTTGATCTTCAAACCGCGACACTTTCTTGCACCCCTGCTGGCAAACGATCGAACACAGCTCTTAGCGTTGTTTGAGTGTCGGCTTCTCTCAGTAAATCAAGATCCGAAAGAGTCTTATACACAGCGTTCAACTCGTCGGAGAATTCAAGCAATCCTTTGCTATCCTGCTGGGCAATCCTCTTGCCGCTAGTGATTCTCTCGATGCAAGATTTCACGATCTGATATGGTCTACCAAATCTGTCTATCAATACGTTCAACGCTTGAGTATAACCATTCCCAGTCCTGTCAAAACGCACAATTGCATTATGTTCATCTCCCGTTGTTAGCATCAGCAACTGTGACAGTTTGAAGCTACTACGTTGATGACTTCATGAAGTTTGAAGGCTTAGTCCCAACTCTCAAATCAAAGGACCTGCGAAACTTGGTGTACTCTGAAGGAGTACCGTCGAAAGACATAGGCGGGGAGTAGGCAACTCAGTTTGCAGCGCTAGTTTCTCCAATACTAATGCTAATGATGCACCCTGGCTCCTCCCCCCCCCCCCCCCCCATAAGGAAACTGACGATCCACTTGACTATAACCAACTGGGTTAGGCTCCATTGATTCTGTAACCGGTTGTACTTGATACGAGCTTCGAGGCATTTGGCCCGCCCCTCCATGAAAGTCATCAACACGTGTTCCTACAGCGGGAAAACTCTCTTGTCTCCCGCCATGATAGCGTTGTCTGTCATCATCACTGCTATGAGGCACGAAATTTGAGTGGATTTGTCTCATCCCTGATAGTCCCTTAGATACGCTAGGAGGCATTTGGCCCATTTCTGTCTCCACTTGGAGCTGGTAGTCACTGCTCCTAAATCCATGATCCATGTGGTCATCCAGTTCGCGTAGCTGCGACTTGCACTGTGTCCTTGATTTCCATGTTGAACTCTGCCTCCACTTTTTACTGTCTGAGTACTGTGCTTGGCTTGCACCATTCTGTGAGTATCGCACGGGTTTATAATCCTGGTGATTCATATCCTGATATGATTCTGTGTAGGCCTGCTCCAGCATCGGTGGTCTTGACTGGCAATGAAATTGCTCAGTGTCACCTTCCCCAGGGGCTATTGCAGACCCCAAGTTCAGGCTTTACTCCAATTACTCCTGGCGAATTGTCTACAACTCCTGATCCCATGGGTGTGAACCTCGTTGCATCTGGGTTGAGCCCCATCCCAGGGCTTCCTTCATCTCGACCATGCTCTGTGCTCCGAGTGATTTTGCGCACCGGTACTCTCTTGCTTGCTACAGTATCGCCCATCTCCTGTTTTACAACAGACTGCTGGGCTCCTCTTACACCGACCTGGCGTTTTCCCATGTGTTCCTCCAAAATCAATCCCAGCTTCTTGCATTCCTCTTCCATAACGTGAATCTCCCTTTCTAAATCATATCTGTCCTGTTCCCGAGCAACGGTATCATGAAATTCACGATTCTGAGCTTCAGGCAAATCCTCACTGCTTTGAGTCCTATTCAACGGTGGCGCCATCCCATTAACGACGTCAGAACTGTCCATGCTCCGCCCTCGAGTGAGATACCAAATTTGACTCCCTGCCGCCTCAAAGATGTGCTTGACCTGGCGTCCTATTTCATAATACCTGTCCTATGCAACGCGTGCCTCTGACTGTAATGTCACAGAACTGAAATTCTCCAGCTGTTCCTTGTATTTTTCCCGTGATGAACAGATGCCCTCCTCAGCATCCTCAATTTCTCCTACTGGCAGTCCTGTGAGCCCTTCCGCCAGTTTGCCAACCTTCCTCAACACTATTGCTGATAACTGACCCAATGACCTCTTAAAGTACGTACGCTTCTCTGCAGCAATCGCATCCCAGTCGAGTAACTGGCTGGGCCTCCTTGTCCTAGGCCCCAAGAAAGACCCGTCCTCAATACCATGCTGATCTGCCATATTCCAGGCTAACGTTGGCAAAGTAAGTCCCAAGTTGTCAACTTATCACCAAAGCGCCTCTTTCTAACACCCAAACATACCCACTGCAGCAAAATCCCATGTTACCACGCTCATAAAAATGTCACAGACAGAAATGAAGAAACTCCGTATCATCAAAAGCTGGACCAAATTTGTTACATCCGCGACTAAATCAGTTGTTTTCCTTGGGACGAGGTTAAAAGAAATCCGCACGCTTCGCCGAGTGGTACTATGACGCGATTTGAGACAAGACCACAATTGATTTTTTAAGCCTTTTAGCAGTTAAATTGTCAATGTTTGACCGCGACGCATCAAAGAACGCGTGGTGTTGTGAATCTGAAATTTAGATTATGTTATTCCGGACAGTCGGGCAAGTAAATGGTGAAAAATAAAATGGTGATTGACCACGGAAATTTTTTGATAATCGACAAATTAGACAGACTTTGATATTTCCACTCTTTTCAGCCAACTGGCAGAAAAAAACTCAAAACACGCCCCCTATTACCCAATTAGCAAAATTCGAAATTAATTTTTTCATCAAATAATTTCTTTATATCTGTAGACTTGCCACAACAAATATTTTTTCAATACCTCTCCAAATATGTACTTGAGAGTTAAAAACATGCACTCGTCTAATTGATAGGCCTCGACCCTCCAACCGGCTATGAATATTCATTAGTGGTCTTGTCTCATTTATTTTTTCACACAAGGCGACGCCATTTTGTTTCCCATATTTGGCACACGCGTCATAATTTATTCATACGAATGAAGTTGTGGGAATCCCCATTTCGTCTCGCATGTCTCAGTGAGTGCAAGCTGAGAGGCAACATGCGAACGAGGTTGACAGAGATAATCAACACTAGGTACCTTGTCTCCAGGTACTTTAGCCCGAGTCCGCACTGGATGACATACCTGGAGCGGTTCTTTTGTTTTAGCGCGCGATTTATACTTGACTCAGCAGTTTGTCAGTTTCTTGTTTTTTGCCAATAGCTAAAAAATCCTGCATGCGGCGGGGGGGGGGGGCAGACTATACCTCACCTAGCTTCACCCCATTCCCAATGTCGCTGATTATGACTTTGGCCCTCAAAACCTGTTACTCTGCAAAGGAGGCCAGTGGTGCGCCCAGAATGTGAACATCTCAGTAAGGATGTCAATTTCCAGACAAACAACGGGTAACATTAATTTGGTCCAACACTAACGTTCTGCGGAGAATACTAGTATAGTTTTTCTTTAGTTTGTGGAAACCCAGTGGCCACTGTTTGGCAAAAAAAATATGAAAGTTAAACAAACTTGGGGAGTTGCTGAAAAATCGTCCTTGGGCACAAACTGGCTTTTATTTTGCTTACCGGTAGAAGGGCGAAGCGCTTAGCTTACGCACGCACACTCCATAAAGTTTTCAAAAATAAGCCCTAAAATATAAACAGAAAGGAAACAATTACTATTACCATGGTTAACGACTTATAGTGATGACTATTTTCGTAAGATGCAGAGTAAATCAAATGGATTTTGTGATGGGAGGCCCGCTCGCGAAAGTTCATGCGACGAGGTGCAAACGCCCCGTAAATTACCTTGTCCACCCGCTGCATCAAGCACAGGATCTACGTACATTCTACATGCAATGACGCTGCGGCATAAATTATGCCAAATAAGGGAAACAAAATGGCGTCACCTGGTGTGAACAAATATATTGCCACTATGACACATGTAAGTCCTAGGGACGAGCATCAGTTCTTCCTCGTGGGACTTTCCGAACCACAAAACCATCCAAATTAAGACTCAGCAAGTTATCAAATGTACGGACAAACGCACAAAATTGAACTCGGAATGTTCCTTTTCCTATTTAATAGCAACTCAAGTTGACAGAGATACATTTTCCATTTAAAATTTCGATTTTTCCTCGCTTGCTTTCTCGTAACTTGCTGCTGCTTCCAAGGCGAGTTCGTCCGACAGCAAGATATGCGAGAGATGCAACAACTTTACCATATTTACCCGATGAAACGCTAAAAACACTGTAAAATCAGATATGACCCGTTATGGCAGCAACAAGACGAGATGGTGACAAGTTGGCACATCGCCTGGTTTCTCGCAAAGACATAAGGACAGCTCTTATTCTCCATGGTCGGAAATATGAGAGTTCGGCAGTGCAGAACCCATAAAGCGCGCAGCGCCTTTAGGTGGGAGGGGGGGACCCTCTTTATAACTCACACAACGTAGTGAGTGTAATGGTTACGTGTGTATAAAGTGTAAACAAAATTCATATATCCATCATGTCCATCGAATCTGAAAAAATTTGTGCAGACCCATGACAGTTCCGGTTCCGGTACAGTTTTTTGCATTCCATACGGGCCGCGCTTGCCGATCCTGCTTTCACGACGCACCGCAACCACAGTTACCATGATTCCCATTGTTTCCTTCCTCGTGACGCAATGATTTCATGACGTCATGAGCCATTGACCATTCACGCAAGTAGATTTATTCACACCGGCGCCACTGAAGTGCGGGTGTGGGACATCATGATTTTAAAAATCGTCTGCTAGGACATATGTACAGGACAACGTCGGCGGAGACAGATGTGACATTTTATTGCAGACCAAAGCAAACGTCCTCTTCTTCTCGATTTACGTACTTTACTTCAAAAAAGTCAGTTTTAACACTACTACACAATTATAGAGTGGTCTTAAAGTTCCATTTGGATAGAGATTTGACGGACTGATTTGGAAATTCATTCCAACCATGCAACTGATTCAGAAATGAGAAAAAGCTCCTGGGTGTCATGACATGCATGATGTGTCTTGCCTCTGCATTTTTGTATTCAGACATGTCAGAGGGTTTTCAACTTTCATATCATTGAAGAAATAATTCATTCCAATGGTATATCAATCACATCATTTATTTAAAAATCGTCTGCTAGGACATACAGGACAACGTCGGTGGAGACAGTTGTGACATTTCAATTTTCATTGAATAGAGATTTGACGGACTGATTTGGCAATTCATTCCAACCAGGCAACTGTTTCAGAAATGAGAAAAAGCTCCTGGGTGTCATGACATGCATTCAATTATTATTTCACCACAAAGAGCTGCTTCTTTCAGCAGATATGAGACAGCTACCGGGGCGGGGACTATTTCTTTATGGGGCCTTATTGTTCAGCGTCTCCAAGGAATTCCATTTTTTAGAGTCCAATGGGGGGGTTGGGGGGGGGGGGGGCTTCCCCCCAATGTACTGACTAAAACCTGTCACTTTCAGAGAACGGGGAGGGGGTTTGGGGGACTCATCCCCCAATGTACTGGCTATATATGTCAGAAGGACGGGGGTTTGGGGGCTCCCCCATGTCAAACAGTTGTGTGAGTTCACTAGAGATTGCTCTTTACATATTATCTGGGAGCATAAAAAGCCTGCTAGCGAGTATTGATTATTCTTTAGAAAAAACCAGAAGATCTGCAAAACCAATGGTACCCATAAAAACATACATTCCTCCTTCGGGTCCCAATACGGCCCATGTGGAATTCGTTCAAAAGGTTTATTGAAATCTCAAAATATTTTTTTTTTCTCGAAACGCCTGCCCGTTTGCGAAACATTTTTCCTAGGATAATATGTAAAGTCAAGGACTTAGTGAGCCCCCCTTTAGGTCGGGGGAGCACCCCCGAACCCCCCTACGATAGCGTAACGTTTTTACCCAGTACAATGGTGGGGAAACTGAATTGGTTTACTGCTGTTAAAATTACTAAATATTGCAAGAAATTTGGGAAATTTGAAAGGAAGAATCGAAATCGTGTCTTCATTCGTGTGCGGACGCCACTGACATGACCGAAGCAGACGGCCGAAAGTAGTTTGTTCTCTGTCCGCTAGGGTGCAGAATCTAGATGGTGTATATTGAGAGTTCGGCCAATTTGCCAACTGAGACTTGTTTCACGAATCTGCGCGAGTTTTGATTGAATTCCGCAAATAAACAGCACTTTTGTACAGGATTTAAGCTGTTAAGTGTCAGTCCATGATACCACCATGCAGAGGGTGGCAAGGTGGGGGTCAACCGTTTTTAACGAGATTAGGTATGCAAGATCCTTCCACTAAGACATCATTACACAGCAATTGATGACTCTCAAAAATCACTAGCAACCGAGTTAGGGGCAGGCCTAGTTAGGGGGCTTGTTTTAGCTTTTTTCCCCCTATTTTTTGTGTATTTTTGGGTCAATGTTGGGCACTCCTGCAGAGACTAAAAAAAATAGCTGGATTTTCCCCCTTTGTATGATGGAAGTATTTGATGAGATCTTCCATTCTGCAACAGGTCATTGAGTAACACTTCATACTTTGGTCGTGCTAGGCCTAGTAATTATGCATACCTAGGGGCAGTGCTTAGGAAGAGCTCTCTATCGACGCTCATATCTCCAACACTGCAGGTCTTTGAATGCTGTGGCTTGCACATGATAGGGGTAATGATACCTACTTTCAAAATCAGAAATAAAATTTCCGGCCGCTTTTACTGTTTTCCCAGGATAAACCAAGGAAAAAGTGCTATTTTCCACCAAAATGACACTCATTGGCTAGTGCTGCCACCTTGTGTACACTTGATGAATTATAAAATAAATGCATAATGAACACATAATTTATGCTTGGTGCTGGCCATAAGGATTAGTAGTTACTGTCAACCACCATGATCACCCCCCCCCCCCCCCCATGCCTAGGCCTACTAACCTATTTTAAGTAGGCCTACCGGTAAATAACTCCACTTGCATTTTTCCCCCAAAAAAAGAACAAGCTCATCACTACAAATTTGCCCTTGATGAAAGCCCTTTGGGGAATTGGGCCCCATAGGTCCTGAAATGCTGATTTGAATTTCAAATAACATTTCGGCCTTGGCCTACCTGATGGCAACGTAATTGAATAAGCTACATGTAGGCCTTCTTACAGTCCGAAAACCTAAAGAAACCCCCCTGTTGGTGAGGATGCTAATGTTGACCCATTCATTAGCCTGTGTCATGCTGCCAGAGCATGTTGTAGGGGTTGGACCCCCCCCCCCCCCCCCATGGCTAAGGCACCTGAAGGGCATGTGGTATGACCTACTAATACATCTTTATCAACCCATGCAGGGATCATCCTGTTCCTAAGAACCTTGCAGAAGTGCTCATTTCACATACTAGTAACACCTTCCATGACTGTTTGATGAGGACAACCCTGCAGTTGGCTGCACCGTCAGAGTACTGCTATTGGAAGTTTTTAGCTCCTTGGTTGGCGGTGAAATGTTCTCCTGGAGTTGCTCTAGCATTGGCTAAATTGTACATATACATGTACTGGAATGGAGAAGTTTTTCATGAACTGAGTTACGGTACTGTCCAGTCCCTTAGGAGAGATCACAACTTTCCACATGCTACACTTGTACCTGTCTGCAGAGGACAGTGCTGCCACCTAAGAAGCAGGGACACTTTTTTTTTACAAATGGGTGATTTATTTACAAGCTAATATAATGATACATAGAAAAAGGCTATTTTGCAGACAATAGCCAAACCACTACTAACCACTACTAGGGAGGGACCAATACTAGTAACACCTCATTTACGGTACTACATGTCAGGCCCAAGTGCAGGATAGTATCAGGAGAGAGTCGCACTTTCCAGTAGCAGGCTTGGTTGTTCAAAACTGACATTAGCGCTACTAAGTATACTGACATTAAAAATCTATCTTGGCATTTACAATTGTTTACTAAAAGCCAAAGTTCAAATTTATCCCAAGATATCGCTATAAAATCTTCTTTTTTTTCACCAAGCCCCGCATTTTACCTGATGAACCATCCGCTAGATAACATCAAATCTGGATGTCCTTCATATTGCAGGTTATGTTAGTCAAGGGAGACAAAAACACAGCATGAAACAGTTTTAGGAAATTCACCATGTATTTTTTTTAGAAAAAGAGAGATGTATTGTAGAATGCGAACAATGCATTTGCAATCAATGGCGTGGAAAATCTCAGGTCAAGCCTGATGAATGTACATCCAATAAAGTCGTACCCTTTCATTCTAAATCAAGAATTCTTGATGTGTAGCTGACAACTTTCACTGGGCTAATTCTGCACAGTCATGACTCAAAGACCAACATTTCAGAAAATCTGTCTCCACCCTCTTATCATTTCTCTCTCCCAGCTCAAGAGTGCTTGACCAGCAGTCCTTATGATACTGTTGCACAACATTACCCATCAAATTATTACTCATCTGAGATCATCTTAGATGATTATTATTCGGAGTATGTTGCAAAATACAAATAATACCTCAGTTCGATTATTCACAACTAGACTAGGCAGTTTGTCCCAAAACATCCAAATACATGTAGTACCTTACGAATCCTCATGGGACGCATTAACAATAATGTTGCAAAATGACTGTAAAAAATTGGTCGCACTGATCGTAAACATTGTCTTATTTTTCAAGATGAGAGTATGTTGATGATAAGAAAACGTACACCACAAATAATAGACCAGTATTCCTTAAAGGACCAGTATAGTAACTAAGGGCAATATTACCAAGCCCTCGGCTGCCTAGTCACCTCCTATTCTGCACAAAGTTTCCATCATCAAACTGCACAAAAAAGGGAAAAATTCAAAAACTGACGAAACTATCACGTTTCTCCGATTTCATTTCTGAGGACAGCCTCCCTGCAGAGATAATTTTCCTACAGATCAATACACTGTGACGCGCTGCGAGGGGTTTGAAAACTACAATCGGGCGTCATGGATGACGTCCGATTGTAGCTGCGACGTGAATGGAAATGACGTTACGTCGTAATAGCGGGGTGACGTGAACTCGGGACTTCGGCATGCACTGACGTGGTGCGAAACGTCTTTTGCGCCAGAAGTTGTGCGTGCTAAAAATAATTAAAAACGCGTTTTTATACTATTTGAGAGTAAACATTTTTTTTGAAAAACGTCAAAACCTTCAGGAAGTATGGTTGCTTAAAGAAAAAAAAGAGAAGATGAACCGTACTGAAATAATAATTAAAGAACTCCTTTAAACCTTGCAAGTGATTTGGGGTCCTTGAAACTCCTTATATTTATCAATGAAACCTTATTCCCACCTAAGGGTTTGACCGGGCAGTCCAAAACTCCCCATAAACGCCGTCTACACTAACGAGTAATGAATTGGTGTGGATGAAGGCTGTCAGTATTGAGGGTTTTCTAAGATATACGTAGTTGCAGTTTCAACCTCCTAGACTCAATGGTGAGCAAACGTGCCACCATTTTTGACGGACGGACAAGACGTGACGACATAAGCTCACCCAGGTGAGCTAAAAATCTACAGTCCTGTCTGGTTGATGACCTTGTCTCTGAGTTGGCGTCGTGTTACTGCAGCAGCTGCAACAGCGAACTCTGCATCAGATTCCTCAACCACAGCCGCCTGGGTACCATGGGGAAGACGTCCACACTTCTGTTTCGTGGAGAGACGACTGAAGTAACCCATGACCTGATGAGATGTCAGCCAATCCTCCTTACCGAAAGCAGCCTTTATACGGGAAGACACATTGACTGGATTTTCTTTCATTCCACCGACTCCCTTCATAAATTCCTTTTCAAGGAAGGCTCTTATTTCGGGGGAATAGCGACGGGCAGTCCTCTGTCCTCGATGCGCCCAGCCAGCACTGACCTGGGTATCAGTGTCCTCCATCTGCAGAGCGGATTGCAGTTCAAGTGAACTTGAGGCGTCCCTGGGCTTTCCGACTGCCTCCACTCTTCCTGCCCATTTCCTCTTTATAGCATCCATCCTGGTGTCTTTCAGTGGCAGAAGATCATGTACACCACACGCCATGTGGGTGGTGAGGGCCTCCTGGGTGGGGAAGGTCTTGCTGCACCCATTTTCTGGACAGGGTACTTGGACAACCTGTGTTGGATCAAGGTTGCCAGCCATTGCTCCAGTCACTTTTGCTGGCTTTGTGTAATCACCAACAATGACACCTGATGGTCCTTGCTTACACTTTTTCAACAGCTTATTGTAACTATGAAAGGTGCCTGGACCAATACCATAAGCCTTCCACACACGAATTCCTTCATCCTCAAATTCAAAATTGGTAAAAGACGTGATGCCAGGCCATGTTCCTCTCTCACTTGTAGGTGCTGCTTTCAAAGTTGCAATGGCGACATGGCAGCCCCGTACTCCGCCATACGATGCCAAGGCATCCCTCATTTGTTTGGCGTTTGTGACATCATTCCCCTCATTGACATATCTTTGAATGTGAGATTTCATGGGCGCAATTTTTCGGTCACAAATGTCCTTTCCTGCCTGGGCCTCACTGAAGTCGTAGCGCTTGATGGTGATGCCTTTTGACTTTGACAGGACAGGGAGAGATAACAACAAGGATGCATTGTGGTAGCACCCTGCGTTGTCGGATCTGAGAAACACCTCTGTCACTTGTGGCGACTCTACCATAAGTTTGCTGAGACTAGCGTCGATGACGGAGTACACACTGTGCCAATCCTGTTTGCACTGATCCAACAAGTGGACGAAGCAGTGAATCTGAAAAATAGACAGAAGACATGCTAAGTTGGCAGTATGAAATGGTGTACAATAGGAAATCTTATGGGGCCCCTCTCTCATCCTCACGGATCACAAGTTTGCAGTTTTTACTAGAAGAACACAAGTATATGGAAATCAGTAAAACAGTACACTGTATCATCTGATAAGCAGCGGTAAAATTAATTGACTTGTTGGGTTGGCTCTTCAGTTCCAGGTGACAGAGTTCAATGGTATTCTCTCCTTGCAGTAAAATGTTGTTCATGTAACTAGAATGATATCAGTGTACATGTGGCGGCACTGAACACGATAAACATTTGAAACACATACCTTGTACTCGCTTTCAGCAATCTTTGATACAGAGGCCGTCACATGCCACGAAATACCCTTCTTGGCAAACCAGTCTTGTTGTGCTTCCCTGAATTTCATTGGCAAAAATTTCATCGCCCAATCCATGGTAAGCAAGGCTTGATGTGGTTCCAGAGTTTGGAGAAGGCTGGTCTTTGCTCGTTCTTGGTTTTTAGCCCGAAGAATATGTGACTTAAGTTGGAGGATCTTTTCTTTTGCTGCCTCAAAATCGAATTGTATTTCATCTTTCTGTTTGCTGTATCTGAAGTAAAATAACAATATGCATGAGTCATGAAGCAAGCAGAAGACTGTAACTAAAAACAAACATCAGCTTTGAAGCTGACCTGAAGCCTTGCAAGGTCCATTCTGGTCATGTTATGTGGAGGACAACTCTCTTTTGACAGTGCAGTTTCCTTACGTGTGCTACAGTGTCTGTCTGACAACATTGCACCACCCTTTTCCTCAAAATGAATGCGTGACATTGCAGATGATAGAGACAGCCCCCTCCTGTGGCAGGGAAGTATATTGATTATCTGCCATCAAAATTAAGCATGTATATTGCATGTGTAAACTGTTCCCAAATACATCTTTACATTTGAAAGGGACATAAAATTAATGACTGATTGCCTCACCTGTAATTATCGAGAGGTAAATCCCTGAAGGCCAACTCAATGGTTTCAAATATGAAGACTATCTCCTTGCATCTTTCACAGGACATGTCGTGGTCATGCTTGCACGCTGAGGTGCTTTCAGCTAGAGCATACACGATGCAGTGATCGGGGCACTGACTGGCTTCACTGATGTGCAGTTTGTAATCAGTCTTCAGATACATCCTTGCTGACTGTATCTTTGATTTCAAGGCCTCGACAGTTGTAGCTGAATATCCTGAAAATATGGGAATTGGGTAAGAATCTTTCTCATGTAATCTAAGATCAGTGCTGCGTTGGACATAATCCTATCATTGAAAAAGGCTGCCAGCCACAGAAGTACAATGTCACACGTGTCGTCGAACGATGCTGCAGGAAATGAACTAGGCCTGGACAAATCTGATTCTGATATTATTTACATATATGTATTCATGGAATTAGCAGTTGTACTCATACATACCACATTCTCCGAGCTGTTCCACAACATGTATGAGGCTATCAAATGCCTGGGAACCTTCAGCAGCAATGTTGTCAAGTCCGGCAAGGGATTTCTTTTGTGATGCAGCACATACCTAAATGAAAGGAAACAAATTTTATAACTTTGTACCATCAAAATACACACCCATCCAGCGTGACTACTAAAATTCTGATGGATCAACGATGTAATCAAAGAAAAACGAGAGTCTGACTTCACAGTACCGAAATTTGCACCAGCTTTCATGATTAGATTGGTTCAAAGGTGCCAAATATAAGGCCATGGATTCGATAATCTGCCAATTGTCCACTTTGAGGGGGGTTATTTTTCAGATGATATATATTTGGCCAAAATAACCAAGACAAATAAATCTTGCAAACAGCAAAAGTCAAGTACCATCACTATCAGAAAAAAGTAATGAAATACAAACTAAAATCAAAACACAACTTTTCCCTTTCACCAGCACAAACAACAAAAAATAAGCTGAAGTTCTCATACCTGTATTATTGAGAAGAGCGTTGATCGTTGTAGTGGGTGGAAGTCAGTCTCTTCACAGTAGGCCTGATACAGTTGGACCACTCTTGACACAATTGTTGTTCGCACTATGTTTGGGATCTCAATCTTTTCTCCATTGCTCAACTTCATGGTTCGGGTACCATAGGCCACATCCTGGACAAATTCTGGCCTAGATATGAAGTCCAGAAAGTGATCCACCTTGACGTTGTCCAAGCGAGATCGGGTGATTGGCTCAAGTGGAACTGGCTGAGCTTGACCAACATCTCTGGCATGCTTGCGAGCTTGGTCTATCCTGTAGACAGTCAAGCCAGGAATCAAATCCTGCAAAAGAATATGGACTATTCAGATTTTGGAGTCAGCCAATTTTGTCGCTACCTAAAATATCACACTATAGTAAAATCAACCATGTCAGTACAAGAGACAAGGGCTGATTCAACACCATTTTGTCCGTCTCACCCTCAATGGTGTGTCAGATTGTGAAAGGGACAAGGGACCTCAATCTATGTATATCAGATATTTCATGTTTGGCATACCGGTACCAGAAGTCTGTGACTATGTAGACTTGGAAGGTAATTTTGCATCTGGCATAATCAGTCATGCTCATACTTCAGGTAAAATCTTTGAGAGAGGGCCTCTCTGAACTGACGTAGGAGTGAAATGTACTTGTCCTCAAAAAGGTTTGACACTGAAAATGAAATGAACTCACCAGTAACTGTGATTTGGTTCGATTCACCGCAAGAATTGAGAGGATCTGTCTTTTTGTAAACCAAGTGTTTGCCTCGTCATAACACTTTATAACAGTTGCAGCCAACGAGTCGTCAATGTTTGAAGGTACAGGCTGAACTAATGCCATGAGTTCATCTTCTTGTCCTGGGGCAAGCAGATGGAGAACAAGGCCAAAAGCTTCCTTGGCTTTTGATTTGTAGTATCTGATTGTCCTTTGAGAAGCTTCGTCAATTGCAGTTTGGAGCTGGCCTTCTACTGGTGCACATCCTCCCTGCTGCAGAAACCTATTCAGCGTGGCAAGCTCAAAATTCTTTGGCGCTGGGGTTGGGGCCCACGTGATGTCTAGTATATCACGAGCATCATTATTCCCACTCGTGGTCTCTGTGCTAGGGGTCGAGCCACCATTCCCTGGTAAAAAGTGGCGACCCTGAAAAAAACAGATAATACATTTTATAAGATAATATTTTTTGGAAAGGCCGCTGTATAGAGGGTGGCCTCTCTGCAAAGAGACAACATAGGTCTTCAAATGGCAATCATGCACTATGAAGTTCTCATTAACAGAGCTTCTGATACTGTTCATTTACCAATTACGTAAAAAGTGACACACCTCATCTCGTAAAGTGGTCACGAAACTTTAGAAGCAGAAAGGATAATTTTACCACCCTATCAGACTGTGCTCTCAGTAGTTCATATCTCACCTTGATAAGCAAATCTGTTTCAGAGGAAGATCCATCACCTTCACCACCACTTGCTGATTGAATCTTCATTGGATACTGAACATCTCCAACTCCTCCCTGAAAATATCAGCATAGTATTTGGCAAGTATGTGTATGATATATAACAAACTCAGAAATGCAGCGCCTCTCGCGGACAAAGATAGAACAAATCGACATTTTTTGCACCGGTTTTCGCTGCTCTTGCGTACCAGCATCATCTTTTGTTGATTTTCGCTTTTCGTTCGGCTGGCTGTGAGTATTGGGATGTGTACCGAACCAATTTTCAGTTTCAGGACACCCTGTATAGTACTTGGTGGTCTAGTCAAATCAGCTCGAAATGCTTGCAATAAAAAACTTCATTAACCATGCGATGACTGAACACTTACCTCATGGCCTACATTTACATGTATATCTGACTTGAGAGATTGCCCTTCTGTCCCGTCTGCTGGGTTTTCTAAGGCGTCGGCTGGTTGAACAGAGGAAGAGGCAACAGCAGACTGAAAAAAGATATTGATGGAGAATCAGGTTTGGCTTAGAATCCCTCATTGCCAAGGAGATGGGAGCCAGAATGGCATCAAGGTTTTCAGCTTAGTCCCTCCTCTCTCATCAGTGACCTTCTTACATGTAAGTCAGTCGCTGCAGGCAGAATTAAAAAGAGGTTGAATAGCGCCTCCAGAAGCAAGCAACAGCGCCACCCGTAGCAGAAATAAGAACTGCTTAGTGACGTCATGGTTTCCATATACGGCATCTCATTTGCATATTTTTACAACCTTATTTACTACGAGTTATAAATATGCCAGTAGGCCAGTGTTCTAGTAAATGAAGTTAGCAATGATAGCGAAAGAATGTTAGTGTATGTTACGCAGTCAATAGCGATAGTAGTGAGTTGGAGAGAGGAGAAAATGGAAAATGGAGAGAATAGTAGTATGGATTTCGAGTCCCAAGGAGAAACTTTGCAAAGTTTTCATCAAACTGATAATCATATTCCTTCCTTCTCGGTCTCCAACAATTAAAAGTTGCTGCAGTCAACCTGATGCGTTTATCCGCGAGCGAATCGACGAGACGAAGCATTTTTCAAGCATCCGAATGGTACCTTACAGATCCGCAAGGGGCGCGTTACCGAAAATGTTGCAAAAATCAATAATGTGATCGTAAATATTGTCATATTTTTCAAAATGAGAGTATGTAAATGATACGCAGACGGTAAACCAATGAAAGGCCAGTATCTATTGAACCTTACAAGTGATTTGGGGGCCTTGAAACTCCTTATATTTATCAATGAAACCTTATTCCCGCCTAAGGTTTTGACCGGGCCGTCCAAAACTCCCCATTTTTTGGCGGGCCATTCCCTTTAACCAATATTCACTTTGGCTTGCCCCGAATCTTCTCCCCTTTTTTTCATTCAACTCACCTCTGTATCCATGGGTGCTGGTTCTACTTCTGGTTCTACATTTGCCACAGATACTCGATGTTTAGCCTCACATCCTTTACACAGAGCTGAAAAGGCACCAGATTATGGGGGTAATGATAATATGATGTGCAATATAATAGTGTGAGGACATGATGATGGTGATAAGACTTGTTTTGATAATGCGACCGGCCATGCTGATTTTGTACGGCAGTGAAGCATCACCTCCAGTGGCACTGGCAGGGAATCATAACTGGGACTTCCTGATCATCAAGCCAAGGCTCCAATCAACTTTCTAGGAAGAAAACAAGTGAAGTGGTAAATCGTTATCACTCAGTTGGTTTTGCACCAAAGTTAGGTTTAGTCAGAGTGGGTATCATTACAGGCCTACTGCTTCTTTTCTACTTCAGTGATTTTGAGACTGATCCCTTACCTGAGCCAACTGGGACAAAAACTCCCCACTTGATGTATATTTCCCGAGACATCACTCGATGAACTGAACCACCATCTTTTCTGGGTTTCCGACTTGTTTTAGAGGGTTGATGAAGTGGGTGCTGGCATCTCCTTTGCTGATTCCATGATAAACTCAACTTGTATCGGTGGTTCGGGCATATTGTGGTGTCCAGAACTGGAGAACTCATATCAAACACGCCAGCACGAAGTGTTATGAGCTCCCATTCACTTTTGACTCGACTGGCTTTTCTGGAGGACATCCAACGCATCAAATGGGAGTGCACGTCCTTCTTACATCGTTTCAAGGGGATCACACTCTTGTCATTGGGGTATGAAGCGTCAGTACCACACTCGATATCCTTGGATATGACAGCAAATCCACATTTCAACTGTGATTTTTCAAACTCCATTTTCAATAGACTATCACACAATGTACACGTGCATGTACACAATGCATTGTAACTGTAACTGTTGTTGTTGTTGTCGTTGCTGGTGTTCGTTTCCGCCTAGACCGCTAAGCCTCCACAGGGGTAATAAAGGCCTCTAGGTTGTTTGAGGGAGTGTGTGGGAGGGGCAAGGGAGAGGGGGGTTCACTAACATCTAAAAATGTAATTTTATTTGGAAAGCATGTGTATTTCGTCAGTTATCTGAGGGAATGGGCAAAAAATGGGCACCAGTGAGAAGGGCGCGACTCGACCCCCCTCACCGGAAAACCGTAAGGGCGGCCGGATTTTTTTCTTTTGCAAATTAAAAAACAGCATTCTGACTTCCTTACCTGGAAGTGGCATCACCTAAAAAACTGCAGTGTTGAAGCTAAAGGAGAGTTAAAATTGCCTTTTTACTGAAATTTGAGATTGCATTGTTTTTGGGACGTACTGTACCTGTCATTAAAATGTACCTGGGGCAAAACAAAAGGCATGAAAAGGTAGCTCAGATCATGTACTTTCAATTTCAATAGGCGGTGTTTAGTGATAATTCTGTTTGATGCACGAAAATTGACAAAAGACTTAGCCTATTTTGAGGGATAATGCATGTTTTTTTAAAAGGAAAATGAGTAGGAAATGGTTAACAGCCGTACCCCAAAACTGTGGGGTTATTTTCGAAACCAATCCACCAGCCTTCATAGTACCCTAGGATAGGTCTGTGGTAGAAATTACAACTAGATCTGTTGACCCCCCACCTTGCCACCATTTGCATGATCCTGCATGGTGGTATCATGGACTGACACTTAAGGCGGACATGCAAATGAAATTCTTTGATCTGTCCTGAAGTATGTGTCGGGGGGATAAAATCCCCCCGAACCCCCCCTAAAATTGTTGGGATTATTAGGCCACGGCCGATGTGGAAATGGTTCCGCTGGTGTATATATTGGAAAAAAAAGTCAATAACAATAATTTTTTCTCGCTAATTTGCACGCGCAGTGGGCAGTCAAGTGCATGTTAGATGGCACGAAAAGCGTATTTGCATTATTTGGATCATATTGTATTGTTGATTTAGTGTGATTTCGAGAAAACACTGAAGAAACACGTGTTGGCAACAGTTACCAGGCGAGCGCGCGCGTGTGTGGAATAAACTATATGTCACGTGACCTCGGCAAAATTGAAACAAAACGTCAGCATTTTTGTGAGTAATGCGTGATTTAACGGCAGTTTTTCTAATTAGAATACAAATAAATGTTTCCTGATTTTTTAGGCATGTGTCGGGGGGGGGGGAAAGGCCCCCCGAACCCCCCTAAAATTGAAATTAATTCTTGAAAATTGAAAATCAGCCAATGGGCGCGTGACCCACCGACCCACTGGAGTGACGCACAGACACATAAAAACTACCCCGCAGATTTTTTGACCAAAAATTTTTGTTTCAAGCTATACAGAGAATTTCTAATGGAAATGCACTAATTCCTTCACGCATGTATCTTAAGAGCCCCCCTGAGAAGGGGGGCTTAATATGTAAAGTCAAGGACTTAGTGAGCCCCCCTTTAGGTCGGGGGAGCTCCCCCGAACCCCCCTACGAGCATATGTTAAGTGCAAGCTCTAACAACTACAGCTGTTACAATGGGGGGGGGGGGGACCCCCCAAACCCCCCTCCGTCGACATAGGTTTTTACCAGTGCGTTGGGGGGAAGCTCCCCCCAAACCCCCCCCCCCCCCCGGTGGACAGTCAACTAGCCCTTCTGTGTCATACTGCTGGAGGGGGGGTGCGATGGGACCATCCATATAGTTCCTTCCGACACATTTTTGTTTTGGTAATGTAATACATTGTGATTGACCTTATTCACGGGAATCGGGCGTTTCCAGTGATATACGACACAAATGGGTTGTCCTCATGCATTCACTTTCGAAACGCATTTTAAAATAGATGTTACGTCCTGTTAATGGGGCACGTCATCATCGCGTACATTTGGGAAAAACTCCCTAACGAGACCGGAGCAGAAGGCTGAAAGTAGTTTAATTATTGGCCGCTAGGGTGCAGTATGTCGCTCACCCGAATTTTTCAGGCAACTTTTGCTAAATAGAGCTAGTTCTAGTTTTCGATTCATTTTGATACTTCAGATTTGGGCAGTAGACCAATATAACTTAGTCGTCAGTGTGGTTTTAAGCTGGAAAAACGTATTTGTTTTTCTTAAAGTGCCTTTTTTGGACGGGTGTGTGCGATTGTTTTGTTTTTATGTCACGTGACCTCGACCATGTCGACACAAAATTGAAATAAACCACCCTTTTCTGTCATTATTTAGGACGGATATTTCTCTAATAAAAATATTAATATTAATATAATTGGCCAATTTCTTAGGCATATGATGTAGCGAATTCCCATGAAGATTTAAATTAATTTAAATTTAATTTAAATTAATTTCAACCAATGGGATAGCAACCACCACCGGAAGATCGCGGAGAAATCGGTAAACTCAACGGAGTTAATTCAGAAAAAATACCAAAAAAAATTGTTTGTAGGATATACAATAGTTACTCTCTTTATTTCTCATCATTCATTTACATTATGTACTCCCGCACACACGTGTATCTTAAGAGCCCCTCCTAAGAGGGGGGCTTACTAGGTACACAGTATACATCTATCATCCAATCAGATGGCGGAAAAATGAAAAGTCATCAACTACATTATCATATTCATTCAACCAAAACAATGGGTGAATGTGAGCGTGACAAATCACGCATACAATGCAATTGTCCATGTGACAACACAGATTTAAGTGACTTTTCAAGGCTGAAGGTTTGTATTCTTGCAGTGATATTCGAACAGATATCGAATGCTATGTAACTCAGCCCTACATTAGTAGGCCTAATGCCTGTCAGACTATATTAGTGTAATCATGTACATATAGCATATATACAGGGTGTCCCAAAAATTTTGCATTACAATACAATACAGATAACTTTATCCAACTTTATCATCGGTAAGAGTGCTTTGACTACCACTTGTGATTGTGTTCATATCCTGATTGTATCTATCGTCCACTGGTCCATAGGCATAGTATATAGCTAGGCCCTATAGCAATGTATAGGCTTTATATTGTTTCCTCACAAAAACTTTCCAGTGTCCTCCCTTTAAACATGTTCAAAGCAGCGTGAATGCCCTTGTGTTATTCATCTGATTGCAACATACGTGGAAGTCTTAATTATAGATACGCACGTGGCTACGTAAACATGGTGACGGTCTCTGATTGGATGATAGATGTACACTGTGTACCAAGTATCCTGGGGAAAAAATTTCGCTGCCCGTTTTTTGCTTCATTAGGTCTCGCTAGGGAGTTTTTCCAAAATTTGTACGCGATGATGACGTGCCCGATTAACAGGACGTTACATATATTTTAAAATGCGTTTCCAAAGTGAATGCATGAGGACATCCCATTTGTGTCGTATATCACTGGAAACGCCCGATTCCCTGATTCTGCAGGATGTTAAATCGGGCATTTTATTTCGTTAAATAAATCATAAGCGTCGCATTTGCTCCTAGCTTTGTTCACCATCCCAAATGGCAATATTACATATTGGGCCGAACAATCACGAAAACCCCAAATATTATACATTTCTTCCTGAATAATTCTTACAGTGACCATTCTCCCATGAAAGACAGTTGCTTACGCTAGACAAAAATCAAAAAAAAATCGAGGGTCAACCATTGAACTTTTGAGATATGTTGAATTTTGCACAAATCAGCGAAAAACGCACCAACTGGCACTGGACGGCATTTCAACATGGAGCCGACGCACATCCCGATTTCAGTATACACATACGTCGGCAACAAGAGTAAATGCATAGTTTCTTGTTAGCAGCCTATTAAGTAGCGCCCTAGCTTTCAGAAACTCAAAAATAACATGTCTTTGCAAAAAAAACAACTGCTGAATCAACACTTACATACTGTGAGGACAGAGAAATCAATGATTTTAGGAACTACGTTTAGGGCTTGGCCGCGCATGAATACAGAAAAAGTCCCTTATGAGACCTTAATTCGGGATTATATCCATTTTAAGCATCTTTTGGATATTATTACTAAAGTCTCAAAAATCAAAACACATATGTCGGGGGTAAACCGCCCGAACCCCCTCCCCTGAAATTGAAGTTTGATTATAAAACAGTGTGAATATTCATGTGGTTCTCTCTCGGAGCTCAGAATAGTCGAGTTGCTTCAGTCGCGCGTTTATCTCTTTTGGCGGCCATTTTTTAGTCAAATTTAAGCCATTTCAATCGAATCCATGGACTTGAGAAACATTGTTCACATTGGATACGTATGCACGTTAACCATAGTAGCGCTTCGTAGAAAAGCCAAAGCTTTACTGCTGCGCGCTTATAATCCCATAAAAGATCAATGCTATTGTTGGTGGGTGTTTTTCTATACTTGGATTTCAAATAATTAGCATTATTGCTACATCTCAGGCTCTCAGATGGCATGGACAGCAAATTAAGGGAAGAATGCATCACAAACTATGTTGTGGCCTGAAGCCTCCCTGCCGAGCAGAACACTCCAATAGACCAAATAAGGGACAAACTCGTCACATACTATTCAACACTAATCTTACTTTCAAATTACAAGACTCACCAAAACATTGATTACGGTACTTAATAATAGCATTTTAAAAAATTTTAACATTGTAATAATGATTATCACAGGTATGATCATTATGGTGGGTGAAGTAGAATTCTGATAACAGCAAGTCTATGCCAGAGATGTCTGCAAGTTTACGGCTATTTGACCTCTGTGACCTTGAAAATTAGGTCAAATCAACAACTGGAATACATACTATGAAGTGTGTCCTTGTTACATGCAGCAGTACTGATAATAAAAGCCTCTCTGGAGACGGTTTACTCGATAGTGCGGTATCTAGATAATGCAGAACGGCAGAATCAACCTCGTCACTGAATAATGATAAGGTAAAATACATGATCAAGAGAGCTCATCTCGTCGTGCTGTATACTAGGAACGAGGTTGGACAAGTGGGGCGCAGGAGCATGTATTTTACGGTACCACACATGGGCGTTGTTAAAAAATCAGCGATGGCCTGACATTCAGTCCCAAACCTGTGGTGTGCGTGTGTGTAAGAGTCGTCTAAATTGTCTCTTTGGCCACACTGCCAGCATTCCTTTCTCCGCTGTGTCAAGAGTTGTGCCCTGAATAATCGCCTGCTTCTGATCCTTCAGCATTTTATGATAATCTAAACCAAGATCAAATACATAACAGTGGAGAGTCGAGAGAGGTGAAGAAGGGTGAGGAAGAGGAGAGAGTGGAGGAGGAGGGGGGGGGGGGGGGTTATAAGGGAGGGAGAGAGGAGAGTGGATGCGAAGGGGAGGAAGAGGAGAGAGTGGAGGAGGAGGGGAGGATGGGTGAGGATGAAGATGGGGAAGGTAGAGTGGAGGAGACACCATGGGGCCAAACCTCCGATCCGAGACATCACGGCACCCTACCTCCTATCTGAGACACCATGGCACTCAACCTCCGATCTCAGACACCATGGAACCTAAACCTCTCTAACAATCTGAAAAATCGAACCCATGTCCAGAGCACTACACAACCGCATTGTAGAGAAAATTTCATGAATTGAACACATGACCAAATCACTATGCCACCTCCATTAAAGAACAAATCTCCAAAATCGAACCCATGACCAAAGCACTACAACACCCCAATGAGCATAGAATATCTCAAGAAGGGTGCTCGTTGCAGAGGTATCTGACATCGATGGTGTGTCAGCTCGGAGGTAGAGTGTTTGACCCATCTCCTCGATGTGTGGTTTTCACAAATCTTCCACGGTAGCTGCGGAATTGGTTTGTGCAGTTTATTCAAAGAGAAACTCCACCTAAATTATTATTGAACTCTGGACCGGACTGAATACAATACACTGCAGATGCAGGCAAGTGTATGAACCAGGGGTGGCAGCGTAAAGAAATATTGAAAACAAAGGTCAAAATAATATTACCTCTTTCAAACGATTTTACGTACATCTATATCATAATACTATAAGGCGGCTCGCTAAAGTGCCATTTGGGGGTCGTGTTTCGTCTGGAAATTTTGCACGTTTGCAGGTGATATGTTATCCTGATGCAACGTCATGTTTATTTTCGGAAATTTACTTCAGCGGAGCAGTAATGAGGGATTTTTAATCGGACACGGTCAATTCTCCTTACAACTCACGGAAGCCAAGCCATTGCTGTTTAGTTATGCAGGGGATTAATGAATCACCTGCACTCCCACCCCACAGGGTGACTAACACTACCTGTTGAACGGCTGGCTGTAGGGGGGTGATTGGAACAGCCTGTACACGTGTTGACCTGCTGAACCAAGGTTAATGTTATTTTTCAATCCACGATTGTAGGCCTAGGTCACCTGATCTTCGAGATTTCGCGGGGAAAGAAATTGTAAACAAACGTATGTGTGCAGTTCAAATGTAAACAAAAATGTATTTTTGGTATTTTCGGTTGCTGGACTTGGGTTTTCCCGCAGTAAGGAGCTGGGGTCAAATTGGTGGTCTATTGTTTATGGGTACTGTGTTAGCCAGAGCTAACTCGTGATAATGAAGGTTACCATGGTATGTTTATGAGCTCACCACAGCTCTCAATACTTGATCTGAAGAGGCGCGCTGAACCTGAAATGGCCTTATCAGGGAGCTGCTCACGGTGCTGAACTTCTAGCTTGCCTGTCGAGTAAGTGCCTTGCCCGAGACCTGGCTACATGTAGGAGGAGCACGCATTTTAAAGTTATAGTAGTGATAGTGCAATTGGTTCGAGCCATTTGGAGGCCGACATGTGAAGGCCTATCTGCATGGGTACTCCTTCTCCGTATAAAAAGGCGCATATTGCTGACGAAGGAACGAGGCATTGCCTCATCATCTCTATCGGACCAACTGATATACTTTTATATGCACGCATACAGCACGCCACAGCTAGGTCCGAGTCTGTGGACAAATGGTTGGTTTAATTTGTCTCTTCGATATGGCTCCTTTGATATTGCATTAGATGTTTATTGCAATTCAATCCATTCAAGGTATAGCCCATTTGAACCTGCCTGCGCCACGGGTACAATGCTAGTAGCTAAGATATTACCTGTTATGATGCTGTTGGTTTTTTGAATAATTTGAGATTATAAATGGAGAAATTTTGGGAAAAAGTTGGAGAGAAAAAGATTGAGATCTTCCATGTTGGCTTTCAGCTCACTGACTGGAGAGTTCCAATATGTTGGAACACACCAATAGGTGACAGCACCTTAGTTGACTTACATCGCCCCCCCCCCCCCCATTAGCCCTTAACACCGTTCAATAATCTGCCTGTCCCTTGCAGACCCCCAGATGCTGCGGAAACGTACGACACTAGCCCACCTTGGGTGGACCCAGCGATACCTAGGCAGTATTACGATTTCTGTATGATGAGAATGTCATCTGTTGTGCAATTGGCTGCTTTGGTTTCATAATTGGACACTTGTCAGTCTCATCTAAAATAACCCTGGTGGAAGGAAATTACCCCTAGAAGTCAGCGGGCATGAAGTATCTTACAAGTTCTCGTGAGGGCCACCATTCAACTTTACTCGTGTAAGCAGCCATGACGTTTACCGACGTTATGAAGACGTTCGCATTCTCGCTGATTTCAAATAAGTGAGACAGTTCAAAATCGGTTGTATGCCGTCACAGTTTTACAAGCCTTAATTAAGAAGAGCTGATTTGGTTCACTGAGCGCAGGCTTTGAACCATAGTAATACTTAAGATCATCTGCAGCTGCTGGCCTATGAATATCCAGGAGAAAAACGAATTTGCCTCGCGTTTCCATCCCGTATAGAAGTGTAAAGCTGTATCATCATCATTTATGAATTGCTCCAAACAAAACCAGCTCTTGTTGTCAGTCTGTGTCGCTTTTGTTTCCATATGAAGGGTGATAGTCTGTGTGAAGTAACCATGTCCTTACCTGTGATGGAAACAAATACATATTTTTTCAGTGATGAATACTGTAGGGACAGACACAAGATAGATTTTGAAAGAAAGTGGTGTATGCCGATGATTATGACCGAATAACATTACCATGTGGTTTACAGCTTGGCAATGCATGGTATTTCACTCACCAACCTTACTGTCTGCATCTGTAACCATTAACACCTCTTCCTCTGCTCAAATCTGTGCAACTGCGTTGACAAATTACTCCTCCGCTTTCTTCAGCTTGACCTCGGCTTCCTTCGCACGAACCTGTGCTCTCTCCACTCTATGTGCTCCATGGGGGGTCACTTTGGTGTTCCATCGAAAAAGGTGGGGTATATCATCTTTAGTTAGCTTCTTCTTTAGTTAGCTTCTTGTATGCCGATGATTATGACCGAATAACATTACCATGTGGTTTACAGCTTGGCAATGCATGGTATTTCACTCACCAACCTTACTGTCTGCATCTGTAACCATTAACACCTCTTCCTCTGCTCAAATCTGTGCAACTGCGTTGACAAATTACTCCTCCGCTTTCTTCAGCTTGACCTCGGCTTCCTTCGCACGAACCTGTGCTCTCTCCACTCTATGTGCTCCATGGGGGGTCACTTTGGTGTTCCATCGAAAAAGGTGGGGTATATCATCTTTAGTTAGCTTCTTGTGAAGGTGGAATGTTCGTGCAATTGACAAGAATGAACGTTTACAAAATATACAGTAGGTCTGTAGGCTGACCTTGACCTGTCTTGGCCTCAGACTCCGGGACATTGTGGGACAGGGTACAGTATGCTTTGCCTGATTTTTGTCAATTTTGATTAAGTCAGGCCGGCCTTAAGTCCTGCGTTGCTTTTCCCCTTTTTGTCGACTTTGACTTGTGCATTGATTGTCATGTATGCAGGATAACATACACCAGGCCTACAGTACCAGTATAAAACTACAATACAAAGACACAAGCATGTGGATTGAGAGTGGTAGAGGCCATGGCATGCAACACTTCAGTCCAGGCTACATGCTCCAGTCTAATGTGATGTAAGCCCTGGAGTTGTAAATGCATACACACTGTCGGTACATTCGAGTGTGCATGCAATAGGCCGGAGGAGCCAGTGAGTGCGAGTGTGACTGTAGTCTAGGCCCCAGAGCACGAAATGAATCACAAGGTGCAAAAAAGGGCATATCACGAACCTGATGTGGTTTGCTGAACATAATCAGTGTCCGCAAAGTGACTCGAACACACAATAATTGTGTGTTAAGATCTTCAATCCTGCTCACCGCGTCGCACCGACTTTTCCCATGATTTACGTCTTCTTTGGTCAAGAGTCGGAAATGGATGGCATCAATACCATCCCCAGTGATGTTAAGCGAAGATTTGATGGTAGAATCCAACTATCACTGACTGTGTAAACAAAATATCACATAAAGCTTGCAATGTTGTGTGCATACCGATGCTGTGTAACCTTACCAAAATATATGGACGGTTAAGCGAACTAAAGGTTTTTTGCGAGTGAAATTACGCTAAATGTATGAAGGGACATTTGTCTAAGTGAATCATTTGGTGTCCTGAACTATTTCACAAAATGCATGTAGTTGAATTACGGTAAAGTGGATGGTGTCAATACATCTTCCTGTCGTCGTTTTGCAATACTAGGCAGGTTTCGCAACCCGTACGAACGGCTAAGTGCTAATGATGATTGCCTGTGGTGTCATCATCATGTCATATGTGCGAATTCATTCACACGACACGTACTATTAAGTCGGTGTTCATACTCAGCAGCAGAAGCAATCAGAAAACCTTTGAAAAACCATCCTCGATAATATACATTTACATCCTCTGTACTTGGTAATTCGTAGCTTTTCGTATGCCGTTTTTCCTGATGCAGCGAGATGGCAGAATCGCCAGTTTTGGTGTCCTGCTATTGATATTGATTCGTCAGAAAACATGAACGATATTGCCACAATAAAGTGTAAAAATGTATGCTTTATTGATTTTTAAAGCATAAAAGAAGGTAATGGATCGAGACTCAGCACGAAGTATTTACAGGATGGAACAAAAAGGGAGACTTTTTACTGCTCAAAATTAGGTGTCAATAGTATGAACAAATGTACCATTATTGAATATGCTGAGCTACCGGTCCCTTGTAAATTTTATACTGAAACGAGCAGTATTGTGTAGACATAGAACCGCTAGTACAGTGCTTTGATACAACATTTTCAAAACAGCCCCTCACCGGAGGGTGAACGGTAATAACCAGTCAATGTCATTAGTCCTTTGTACGCTGAACTATGTCCGCTATACTGGTATGAAATGAAATTTTACCTCTTTTGAAAGCTTTCCTCTGATTGGTTAACATTGGATTTCATATTTCGGATTTCAAATTTCGGATTTCGAAGTTTGGATTTCGGATTTCAGATGAGCCTTCTGGGCTTTCGTAGGTAAGACACGCACAGTTGAACATTACAAATTTGCGTTCATTACCATTTTGCTGATGAATTCTTTGACTAAAGTTACCTTTGGTCCATTGTCGACCATCTTGTTGAGCCCTCCCAACACAAACTCAGTTGAAGCAATAACTCCCTCTTCAAAAAACCTCTGACTTTTAACAAAGGCCTTTGATATGTAATGGCCTACTTTGGGTTGGTTGCATGGCTGTGTCCATTCACGGCTGATCGTCCATGCACTGGATTTCGGTCTGAGAACATTTTTAGTTCCTGGACGTATAGTTAGTCCACGTTATTCGGTGAAAATGTGCTGTACCGACGTGGATCTATAGCAAACTGCAAACCTAATCGCAATCATAACTATTGTCAATGATATATATTGCTTGAAATACACCAGCAATCAATAAACAAAATTAATATTATCTATTTATTTATTCATTCATTCTTTCCATTCATACGAAGCGCACATTCAACTGCGGCTTCACATCCCTTCCTCAAGGGCTCATCTCAAAATGTCCTTATGAAAAAGACGACACAATTCGGTCTCCCCCTTCACCCCTCCCCGCTCTTGCAACAAAGCTAAACAAATGTCCCATAATTCTTCAGAACATAAATTTATATCACTCTCAACCGCCTCCCTACCACTAACACCACATTATTTCGTCTTTTCCCCCTCCAATCAACCGAATCGATCGTCTTATCCCAACATCCAAATGCAATCTCACCCAGACAATTTCTCAATCCCCCTTCCATTCACAATGCGAACAATACCCCTACAATGAGGCGGAGACTCCAGAGTCTGCTAAGACTCAACTGACAATTCTAGTTTTCCATCTTTGTGGCTTATTTGTCTGCAGCTGATTTTTCTTTATTATATTTTACCCTTCTCACAACATAGTGATATGCTGCCCTAGTCCTGCGTCGTATGTCTGCGACCACCCCATTGTGGGGCCGTCCGTTCTTAACCTAAATAGTATGCCAGAAAAATGGCTTTTTCCCTGTGCAACTTCACCTGATCATTCCAGTCTGCTATTCCCTTCGAACACTTAGCATTGTTCTTTGGGACCATAACCCTGCCAGCATTGAGACACGCATCGATTATGCTATTATGAAAAGCTTCAATTTCATCTTGATGCGTCTTACAAAAAAAAATTCTACAATTAATAGCCCCCACAGGTATAACAACCTGACTCAACAATTCATCCAGAAAATTCCGATAATTTTCAATATCTTCGGCTTTCGCCTTTTCCCAGGAAATATCCTGTCCACGTGCTCCAGTCTTTGGACAATCCCGTGTATTGCACGGGACATTCAGACCAAGATGCAGACTGGAATGATCAGACAAGTTGTGTCCACTGTGTACAACCTCATAATAATTAATACGTGTATACACACTCTCAGAAACTAAAAAATGATCAATCAAAGATCTACATCCGTTTGCCTTTCTTTCATATGTATAATCAACTCTGGCTAACTGGTGATCTAATGCGAAAAAGAGATTTTCATCACGCACAAATTCCAAGAGCGCCAATCTATGCTGTGAGTTTAACCTAGACAGCTCAGTGTTCAGGTCGCCCCCAACGATAACATACGGAGTTTCATAAGCATGCAGTAATGCCGATGTTTCCATCAAAGTGTTTTGAAATTCTATTACATTTTGCTGACCCCCACTATCCGTGGGCATGTACATATTAATTAATAAAATGTAGTTATCTAACTCATCAACCTTAATCTTGACCGCACAAACTCTCTTCGAATCCAAATCCACCGGGGTGACAACCCCTTTAAACTGTATCGGTGGAGCAAAATATTTCCTAATGCCAACTCCTTCTGGCCAAATATTCGCATCTAGTAATCGCGAGAGTTAGGACTTTGGTACCCGAAGTCTAAATGACTTACAAAATGCCTTTTCATTTGACTTAAGTTCAAGTTCTTTCACATCAAAACCTTTCCCTGAGATGTACTGGTTCAATGAATCAGCAGTTGTCTCTGGATCCAATCTGAATATGAAAACGTCCTTATTAGGCTCCGGGCCTCCCTTAATCGCACAGTCAGATTTGCAACCAATTACAACGTTTCTGTTATTTCTTACTCTCTTATTTCTCACCAAGGTGAACTCCTCACCAACATCACTTCCTTTAGAAATCAAGGAGTTGTTGCTGCCCCTAAGTCTCAACACAGACGGTTGTACTACAAGGTTTGAACTTTCACTTCCTATGCCCTTACCTCTGCCTAAACCACCGCCACCGCGTCGCCCACGGGCACTCAATCCACGCCCTCGGGATTGCGATAATGAGGTCGTACTCTGTAGTATATGAGCATAACTCACACTATCCGAAGTGTTACTCTCGGCTTTTGGTTCAGCAGCTAAATTCCAGTCGCTGTCCCTCCACTCATCAAGTTTGCAATCTTTCCACGAATCAATGGCAATATCACGCGCACCAGGGTGGACCGGACCAGTCCCCATTCCCCCCTTGCCTGTATCGCCTTGAAAGTCGACCTTTGATTGGATTTCGGTAATCACTAAGGTGTTCTTGACCACCCTATCATCTACCGTACCTACTTTTTCTTCGAGTTTATTTAGTCTCTCGACAATCGAAATATTGTTCATTTCCCTCGGGAGGGAACGAGGAATGGAACCTAGATCTACAGCAGGTACTGCTATTACCGGCATCTTTCTAGCTTTATCAAGTGCATCTAATGCGTTGATTATGTCAATGGTATTCGATTCTTCTTCCTTCTTAACAATCGTTGTTTTCCTCGCCTTTAATCTACCTATCACGTCGCTGCCAACCTTGTCCCAAAGGAGCTTTTTTGCATTCATGATTTGTCCCTTAGTATAATAGTCTACGACTGCATTCTTCACTTGTTCGTTTGTGCCGGATTGTAGACCGTACCACATATACGCCAGCAATGGATGCAGTATCACACCAAAATCCCTTTGCTTATCACTATCAACCCCGAAAGGCTCCTCAACCTGACCATTAGCATCACCGGTTCTCGCCCTAAAGGAGCCACGCGAGTACTGAGGTAAAAAGACTAGGTTGTTGCGAAACCAGGTTTTCTTCTTTCGAAGTTAGGTTTTCTTCTGAAAAAAACAAGTTTCATGGAAAAAAACCATGTTTTCTTCAACGAAACTAGGTTTTTTTGAAGAAAACCAGGTTTTTATGAAAAAAACTAGGTTGTTTTAATTATTAGTCAAATGGCTGGATGAAAACATCTTTTTTCTTTTTTCGAAACTTGGTTTTGAAGAGAAATCATGGAACCTACACTTTATCTAAAAAGAATAAGTTATTTTTAAAAACCCTAGTTTTATGAAAGAAAACCTAGTTTTCTTGTGTTGAAATTACACTTTTCGGGAAGAAAACCATGTTTTCTTCTTTAAAAACTTAGCTCTATTGAAAAAAACTCATAATTTACTTCTCTTCACCACAGCACTAATCACAACATCCGTCCGTTCCCATTCATGCGTGACGAACTATTTGACGTCACTTGTCTTGTGTCCACAATAATGGTCTATGGTGCCTTATACGAAAGGAATGAAACCTTTCACTCAGAATTAAATGTTCTGTCACTAGTCTTTACACTGATAACTTCAAGTCAGAGTCATCACACACCAATAGTTCAATATGACCGAACAAATATCTCCGTAGTTTCCTCAACTCCAAACTCAAGTCAACCGCCATGTCACTGAACCTAGTTTATGAATTTTATGAATTTTATATACGAGGTAGGGGTATCAAAAACGTCAAATGTCAAACGTTAAATGTCAGGATGGGTTGTGCATATGAATTATAGGAGTAAAAAAGCCTAATCTTAGGATGATGTTATTCAAGCATATTCTCTCTGTCAGTATTGGCGTCTATTGCATGTGTATTGCATGTATGATATCAAGGATGTATAGCACTCGTTTACCGACTTCAGGTAGTGACGTCATCATCAGATCTTGGACCAATATTAATGTTTTGACTTAAGCATTTTTCCCTTAAAAATGGTACTTTCTATACATGCTCATTACTTTTCCGAGACATATATACCAAACATACCCAAACGCACTCCTCTGTGTCTGGGCAGCGAACGTTTCCTCTGACCTAGTCAGATCTATTTTGGCTTCCCCGCAAACAAGCTTGGGAATTCAAGAACTATTGATTTTTCTCCACTAAAAAAATATTTCTTCTTCTTCTCACCTCGGGAGCACAAACGGTAAGGAGTGTTTCAATGAAATTCGAGACACATAAGAGTTGGGGGATATGAACGAAAATGACTTAGTCCTTTTTATCATAGATTACTTAATTTGCTTGAAATCTTTTGTTTTATGGCTAGTTTTTATGGCTAAATTTTCAGGGAAGGTGGAGAAAATGTCTTGCAACGACTTAAATTCTGAGAAATATAAAATATTTGCTTCGTTCATGAAATCATATTTTTGACGTGGCAATGCGATGAGATGCGACCAGCTTAATTGGCTTGTGTGACCGTTGTGAAGACTCAAAAATATTCGCTTGATCTCTTAAACCGTGTGAGGTGTTGGAACTGACGTCAAGACGCAGTGGTTGACGTGATGCTGGGCCCCTTTATGACGTCATTGCTTTGAGACGGACATGACGTCATGCTCCTAGGGAGCATGGCGGCAAAGTTGCGTGGAGGTCTCACTAGCCAGTGGTGATCAGGTCAACATTGGTCCCCCTTAAAAAAAAGTTCTTCAATCTCAGGCGATTACCATGGATACAGATGAGCCTATCATATCGCTATTGCTGCATGTTCAAATGTCGGTGTCCTGGGTATTTTGTGAAGAGGTAGCTCTGACGATTATTTGAGGAAAATATCAGCTTCTTCTGTGCACGTCCGCAGTGACCAGGCCTCGCATGCTATGTATAGCTCAATCGGATGTTGACATGAACTGGTTCCTGTCAGAGTGCACATGTTCTCAAGGTGAGACTTCGCGGTCAAAATGCTCAAAGAAAAGCCGCAACAGCACCCTATTTTGGTATCAAAATTTAAAATTGTTATTATTTGGCTTTCTCAAGGTGATAAGTAGAAGTTTATAAAAATATTATTTCACCATCCATGTTAATTGTCAAGTTATAAGGCGGCAAGGTGAAATTTTCAAAATTTTCATCGATGTACAGGGTGTCTCATGTATTGTGCTGCCCCCATGTTCTCATGACTGAATTACTTGATAACAATGAAAGCTGGCCAGATGTATTCTAGAAGCGACAAGCTATTCAGAAATGTATAGGTTTATGTGTGAGAGTGATATACTGCAAGGTCGACAGCCACTTGAACAGGGGTATGCATGAAATGACGCCGCGCCATTTGTGGAGCCAGGTAGGCCCGGCCATTGCACTGGCTAGTGAGACCGGAATGGCGGGGAGGCGCGTCATATGGGTTATGCCAGGGGTGGTGTGAACGGTTTCGCAGGAGTTGCTCATCAGACACTTATAAAGGCGATATTGATCAAGATGGGTTGGCCCTGCAGAGGCGGGCCGTGGACTGTTGATAGAAAAATGTTCCTATCCTAGATGTGCGGCTGTGGGGAGTATTAAGGCCGCATATCCAGTTGACCTGTAAGTATTTTACACGTCGGACAGTCTGGGACCGGAATGGTCCCGATGTTGGTTCCAGGGGTCAATAGCTTGACGGATAGCCTGTCCTGAGTGGATAGGATATGACATGGAGTGTGTCGGGATACGGTTTAAGTAATGCTGCCCTTGTCTTTGGAGTAAGACTGGACGAACCCTGTAGAGTACACATAGGGAAAGGTTATTAAAAGACATGGCAATGTATGTGTACAGTACATACTAGTCTAGGACATTGAGTCCCAGCGGAGCTACAGTGCGCAATCTATGGATCCATCTGATTTCGATGGTGTCCCTGAGTACAGCACTTTGGGGCGATTCTGGGTGGGCGTGGATGAAGGACAGGATTGATATTGAAACATCATCAATGCCTGCGTGGTTATGGCTGGTGAAGTGCCGGCCGATGGTGTCATCTTTGTTGTCCTTGGAGATATTGTAAAAGTGTTTTACAAATCTGTCCATGAGGCGGAGCTTGGTTTGACAACGTATTGTTGGTTGCATCTTTTGCATGTGATGTAGTAAATGAGGTTACTGCTTTTGCATGTGATGTGCTTCATGGCCGTGTATGAGCGCGTGGTAGTTGTGCTGCCGATCCTTCCCATCAGGTTGAGTTTAGGGCAGTAACGACAAGAGGTATTGGCTCTTGGGCACGCGTTGCGGGAACCCGGAGGCAAACGGGTTGCGCCGGCAGTGGGGATTGTGGGTCCCCCTGATTGTGTTGCGGTGTCGGTGAATTTGGCTCTGACCAGAAGATCCCGGAGATTGGGAGGTTTTCTGTGGCCAAATGTGATGCGAGAGTCATGTAGTTGACGTGTTGCAATGGATTTCAGGAGCACGGGCCAGTTTTGGCTAACAATGCGCGGTAGTGCTTGGAAGCCCGGGATAAAGGTCGATATGAGGAAGAAATTGTCCTCAGTCGTCCCTGGTTGATCGTCCGTGTCCAGTGGGGCCTCATCTCTGAGGAGATTAGATCTAGAGGTGCGGTAGGCCCGGATGAGGGCTGTCTCTACAAGTGATGAAGGGTAGCCACGTCCATGAAGTGGCGGCCGATCATGACGGCATTTTCCTCGAAATCTGTGTCCAGGCTACAGATCCGGCGGATCCTGAGAAATTGACTGTAGGGTGTGCTTTTGAGGCAATGTCTCGGGTGCGCTGAGGAGAACAGCAGGTAGTTGTGCGCGTCAGTAGGTTTGCAGTATAGGGACGTAATGATATTACGGTCTTCATTGATGCTGACTACTGTGTCTAGAAAATTCACTGACTGGCTGGAGATTTCCGCCGTGAATTTGATTGTCGGGTGGCAATCATTCAGATGTTGGATGAAGAGATCCAATTCCCTGCGGCCATGTGTCCATATTTGGAACACATCATCGATGAACCTAACGCAGATGAGGGTTTTGTAGGTGTCATGTGTAGACGTGCGTCTCCTCAAAATGTGCCATGAAGATGTTGGCTAGGGAGGGGGCGACTTTGGTACCCATGGCAACACCTCCGGTCTGGAGGTAGTTTTCCCCATTGAACTCAAAGTTGTTCATAGTGAGGACTGCATCCAGGAGCAGGACGAGTGAGAAGTTGGTGGGTATTGTATTGGTGTCGCGGTGGAGTGCTAAAATGCGTTCAACAGCCGTTTTCCCTTCTAAATGTGGGATGTTGGTGTACAGGGAGGTGACGTCCAGGGTCACCAGTAGTGCGTCGTCAGGGAGTTGGCCTATGTCGCGTAATACACGTAAAAGGTGTGTTGTATCCTTGATGAAGGATCTCGTTGTTTTGACCAGTGGTTGCAAGAAGCTGTCTACAAACGAAGATATTCGTTCTGTGGGGCATCAATTTGCTGACATGATGGGTCGTCCCGGAGGTGGGAGGACTCCCTTGTGTATCTTGGGTAAGAGGTAGAATTGTGGTGTGCGTGGTTTTCTCTGAATGAGATAGTCCTTGCATTTCTTGCTAATTTCCTTCCAGATATGAAGGTTATTGACAAGCAGTGAGACCTCCGATTGGTGGCGCTCAGTGAGGTTGGTGTCCTGTTTCGAATAGAAACGGGTGTCAGCTAATTGACGGAGGGCTTCCTTTTTGTAATCTGAAGAATTCATGACTACCAGAGCTGACCCCTTGTCTGCAGGTTTGATGACAATGTTCGGTAGGCGTTTGAGTTCTGTCAGTGCCTGTTTTTCGTCCCTGGTGAGATTTTGGGATTTTGGTGCAAAGCTACGTAACGTAGCCAAGTCCAGCTCATTCATGGAGATGAATGTCTCTAGATATTTAGGTCCAGGGGGGTTGAACGAGGATTTGTTCTTGAAAGTCCTCTGCTGGATCGGTGTAAGGCCGAAAGTAGCAGTGGCAGTGTCATCCGTGATAGTGTGGTTTGTAGGGGCTGTGTTCGGTTTGTATTCAGAGAAGAAACATTTCCGACGGAGGCTGACATGAAATTTGTCCATGTCAGCTCGGGCTTCCGCTATGTCGGGTTCACCCGGAGTGGGACAGAAGTTTAGGCCCTTGGAGAGCAAAGATAGCTGTGCTGGGGTCAGGTTGTGCTGTGAGAGATTGACGACAGAGAGACTGGTTTCATTGGTAATAGTGTTGTTATTTACAATATCTACATTATTTCCAGTGGGAAAAGTACCCTCCTGAGTGAGGGCGCTGTTGTTGCTATTGAGTGACTTGATTAAGATTGTCTCAGTGCCTTAATAATTGCTAACTCTCTTGGTGAGAGTTGGAGTTGCTGGTTTGGGTTCTGGCGGCGACTTTGCTGAGGCCTAGGTGAACGCCTGCGGCCTTGGGTTTGGGAGATGGAGCGCTCTGTGTTGTTGTTCCTTGGTATTGGGGACCTTGAGCGGTTCCCTTGGGTGGCTTGCCTCGGTCCAGACTGACTTCTGAACGGGCGGCGGCTAGACTGGGTGGATTGCCCACGGCCTGGTCGCCGGAGAGGAAAATCCTGACTAGCCTCCCTAGCAGTGGACCTGGAGGTGGTGGCTGTGGGGGCTTGTCGGGAAGTGCTCGCTGTTGGAGCTTGCCATGAGGGGGTGACCATGGGAGCGGCTGCCTTCCCCGTGGTGATGTGCGTCCGGATATCGGAGTCGTGCGTTGTGTCAAGCGGGTCTACCTCCCTTCGCTGCAGAGAGGCATGAAGGGTGGCACGGTCTCGCTCAACTAGTTTCTGTAGTAGTTCCTTGACTTTGGCGAAACCAGAGTTTTTACCGTAGATGGAGGCTACCGTATCCAACAGGGCATTCCCTTTGAGGTGGTCTCGGGTCGATTTCGCCGACAGAAAGTTGGCGGTGAAAGCCAGTCCCTTTTGCATGTTTGCATTTGAGAGAGACTAAATCCTGTGGGACTGGGTGTAGTTACGAAGGGGTTTTCTCCATTCCGAAGGCCCACTTGGGTATGGTGTCCATGTCTATGAGCTTGTGGAAGTGCACTGATCTCAAGGATCGTTCATGAAATAATGAGCTCTTTTCTTTTAGGTAATTATCGAATGCCAACAAAATCGTTTCCGGACGAAACCTCCGTAACCGCTAATGTCGAGCGAAATGTTCTCGCTGTTCCGCAGATGACAGCTATGCCATCGTGCATCTATCGACTGATGTCAACAAAACTACTGACAGTAATGAAATTCCATCTCAATGTTTTAAATGTGGTTTCAATAAATACATAGACATCGAACATGTAGAAACATCACTATGATCTGCAGCCGAAACCTTTGAAAATCATCTTCAAAAATCAAAGTTGTTCACAGGTAAAGACTCCTCACTTTCTTACACGCCTTACAACCCTGCTTTCTCAAAGCCAGAGCCCGGTTGTTCAAAGCTCCAGAGATCCACTATCTGGCTTGACGGGCGCTGATCTGAACTACCGATAACTTAGCTAACCGCGAAGTTTGCTCCGTTAGGCTTGTCGCTCTGCCATCGCTTTCACTGCTACCGCTTACCATGAGTTACCGTCAAGTTGAGTTGGGTCGCTAGTACTTAGCGGTTGTTTTGAACAACCGGGCATAGATTGCTTTTGCGCGCACAAACATGTTTTTCTCTGTATCCCACATCTTGAAAGTATTGATTGTAATTATGATAAGATAGTTCTCTATGAATTGCGCTTTTCACTGTATTTGCTACTGCTCCAATCGCTTTATTTACAATCACAATCATTATTACGTACCCAGCCTATTCACAAATTTACGTTTCTAGAGAACTAAGGGCAACGCCCAATCCTGCGCACGCACGGACATTTCAGGCCAGTTGAGAGTTACAAAGTGGCCCTGGCCGGGTATCTAACCCGGGACTTACCCGACGACAGCCCGACGCATAACTGTTGTGACATCGCGCTCCCTGTCCAATTTTTCTGTCACGAAAACACTGAATTACTGTGTTCTTCCAGTTAAAGTCATGTCTCACTACCGAACCGATAAATACTATTTTTAAGTCCAATTTTGAGGAAAATGGGGTGGGAGTATGGTCAAAATTACTGCCACTGCCTACCATGAGTTGCCGCCAAGTTGAGTTCGGTCACTTAGACTTAGCGGCTGTTTTAAACAACCAGGCACGGTTGTTTTTGCGCGCACAGACATGTTTTTCGCTGTTTCCCCATTATTGAAAGTACATGTATAAATGATAATTATGATAAGGTAGTTACCTATATATAGCGCTTTTCACTGTATTAAGTTCTGTTTCAAAGCGCTTTACAAACGCAATTATTAGTACCAAGCCTATCCAGAAACCTTTCTGGAGAACTAAGGGCAATCTTACGCACGCAGGGACACTTCAGGCCAGTTGAGAGTTACAAAGAGGCCCTGGCCGGGTATCTAACCCGGGACTTACCCGACGCAAGGCCGACGCTTAACTGTTGTGCCACCGCGCTCCCTGTCCAATTTTCCGTCATAAAACAATGAGAAATGAGGAACCACCAAATACGCTACAACGGTCTAACCAAAAACAAGATTCCCTTGTGAAGAAACTTTTTTCGCCAAAAAATATTATGTTTCGAATTTGATAGATCCATGTTGCAGTTATGGTCACGGCTACTAATACTAATTGCATCTGCCACTGCCATTGTAATTATTATTGATTATGTAAAACTTTCTCTTTGTGTTAGATGTAAATTTTCGCTTTCAATGTATGACCTTTCCTGAATTTGGCCAAAGTATCAGCCGATTCTTTTCGTCGACAAAGAATAAAAATGCAGCTTGGCCAACGACAGTAGAGATGAACCGAAGTCTGGCTTTGATGGAAAATGGTAATGCTGATGACTTGTCCCTGCACGAATCCGCTTCGAACATATACAGCTTTTGAATTCTGCGTTTGTCGCCTGATTCTCGATAGCAATCGCTGCAAGTGGACTGCCATGAAGAAACGCCAATAATACTAATTCCAAATATCATGGCAAAGGTAATTGTTCTTAACCTATTCTCCTCAAGTTGAATTGTTCACACCGTATTGAACATGTTTTTTCTTTCTATTATGGTTATTTTGTAAGGTTTGAATGTAAACTCGAATATGTTTCCCCCAGAGTCAAACTGAGGATTACTAAGCGAGACGGGAAACAATGATGATAACAAACCTGGTGCAAACTTTGCTTCTCCGAGAGATTTTAAGAAATTAAGCTTCAGGACAAAACCAAGATTTCTGATACTGAACAAGTTCAAAGAAGTGACAGACGTCTTTACACCAATGAGATAAGTTAGTGCAAAGACAACTATATTCCTATTAACTGCAAACCGTAGATATCGAAATGTTGAATTACCGGGGCCACGACTACTTCTGAAGTTTTTATACGGTAGCAACAATTGTTGGCGGTTGCGCCAATCTAAACTAAATGCAAATGCTCGTAGGTCATGAGCCTGCCACCACAGTGCGCCATCCTGGCAAATACCGATAACGCCGTCCTCATATTCGCCAGCAATACTAACGAGATTATTTATGAAGAAATTATGCTTTAATGTATATGGCGACTTATCATTTTCATGTGAAAATACATACACATTTAAAGTTGACGTCACTACGTATCGGATATGAGCCATACCGACAAAGCACTTCAGCTTCAAGTGGTAGTGCCAGTCGGAATTCCAGACTGGAAATTGTCCTTTGATACTTGGACTGTAGCTGTGATGGTATTTCTGGAGTTACGAAATACTGTAAATATATTGTTCGTTGTTCATCTGCAATAAAGTTTGGGGTGGGAAATGAATGATAAGAAATGATAACTGCAGTACATTATCTAGCACGAGGTGCCAAATTATGAAAACAATGTTTTTTTAGCCCAATGTCTATCGATCCTATGCATTGGCTTGATGTTGCTTAGTTCTTGTCATAGAATATATATGCCTAAAAAGGCTGCCTATAGTTTAGTATTGCCATGATAAGCTGTAAAGAAATGGTGTCTTTATCCCTTCCAAAACATCCGTGTACCCACTATCACGCCCTAGAAGAGCATTGAATTTCGCACTATGACAAATATGAATAAACGGGAAACTCCTACTTACCACATCGTTTCGTTCTGTATAGTGCCTTGCACTATAATATTTTTATTGACACTTATTCTACTTGAAATTGTGAACTGCTGGGAATAACTATGTCCTTTTATCATAGATTACGTAATTTGCATGAAATCTATTGTTTTATGGCTAGTTTTGGCCAAATTTTTACAAAAATATCGTTTCCGGACAACTTCTCTGTAACCGTTTGGTGGAGAGCATTAACACTTTCAGGTACGATAGGTGATATATTGAAGTTGTGCATGTGGGTGTGATTTTTTCAGTTATGTAGTTAATTTGCAAAATAATGAGCTGCTTTTTTACCCGGTTAGCTCGTACCTCGCTTGTTATTAATGCAATCTTCATGCAATTTTCAGGGAAGGTGGAGAAAATGTCTTGCAACGACTTAAATTCTGAGAAATATAAGATCTTTGCTTCGTTCATGAAATAATGAGCTCTTTTCTTTTGGGTAATTATCGAATGCCAACAAAATCGTTTCCAGACGAAATCTCCGTAACCGCCAGTGTCGAGCGAAATGTTCTCGCTGTTCCGCAGATGACAGCCATGCCATCGTGCATCTATCAACTGATGTCAACAAAACTACTGACAGTAATGAAATTCCATCTCAATGTTTTAGAGGTGGTTTCAATAAATACATAGACATAGAACATGTAGAAACATCACTATGATCTGCAGCCGAAACCTCCGAAAAACATCTTCAAAAATCAAAGTTGTTCACAGGTAATGACTCCTCACTTTCTTACACGCCTTACAACCCTGCTTTCTCAAAGCCAGAGCCCGGTTGTTCAAAGCTCCAGAGATCCACTATCTGACTTGACGGGCGCTGATCTGAAGTAGCTAACCGCGAAGTTTGCTCCGTTAAGCTTGTCGCTCTGCCATCGCTTTCACTGCTACCGCTTACCATGAGTTACCGTCAAGTTGAGTTGGGTCGCTAGTACTTAGCGGTTGTTTTGAACAACCGGGCATAGATTGCTTTTGCGCGCACAAACATGTTTTTCTCTGTATCCCACATCTTGAAAGTATTGATTGGAATTATGATAAGATAGTTCTCTATGAATTGCGCTTTTCACTGTATTTGCTACTGCTCCAATCGCTTTATTTACAATCACAATCATTATTACGTACCCAAGTGGCCCTGGCCGGGTATCTAACCCGGGACTTACCCGACGAGTTCTGTCCTTTCTGTCACGAAAACACTGAAATACTGTATTCTCCATTTATAGTCATTTCCCACTACCGAACCACTACCGATAAATACTATTTTTAAGTCCAATTTTGAGGAAAATGGGGTGGGAGTAAATTAAAAGTAAAATTACTGCCACTGCTTACCATGAGTTGCCGCCAAGTTGAGTTCGGTCACTTATACTTAGCGGCTGTTTTGAACAACCAGGCACGAGTTGCTTTTGCGCGCACAGATATGTTTTTCGCTGTTCCCCCATTATTGAAAGTACATGTACATGTATTAATGACAATTATGATAAGATAGTTACCATATATAGCGCTTTTCACTGTATTATGTACTGTTTCAAAGCGCTTTACAAACGCAATTATTAGTACCCAGAAGTATTAAGGTAGCAGGAAGGGTTGGGCATTTGTGGTTTCTGAGTCTGAGGGGGTTGGTGTCTGTTGACTGTGCTTTAAGGGTGTTGTTAGATTCAGCATTGAATGTATTCCTCGTACAAGCGTGAATAGTGTGGACATACAGTGAGAGGTGAGATACCCCTATTGACTACTTCTTGTAACTTTATCTTGGATATTATATTAGTATTGAACTTCTAGCCATGGAATATGAAGAAATTGAAGTTGTAGGCATGGAATATGAAAAATTATTCAACGGTGAAAGTCATTATTATTCCATGAGGCTTTGCCGTGATCGCAAAGGACGCGACGTGATTGGTTCACATGCTAATGAGGTATGATAATGATAACTACCTCTATAATACTACTTGGATAGCGACTGTGTCGTTGACTGCAACAGTGGTCTATGTCAAACATCGTAGTGAAATCGTGGTACAGTGGGGCGTCCTCGAGGATTGCAGCTGGTCGGACAGACGTGAGGTGGAATGTGGGCGGCTGCACTTCTTCGTTGATGTGCGATGGCAGATAGCACAGTTGTTGCGTTGCATGACAGCTGAAAGTGAATGTGATATCATAGAACTGAGGCGTTTGCAATGAGACTATAGGTGAAGTAGAAGCAAGGAGTGAAATGGGCCATCTTCCAGTGACTAATATACAGAGTAAGGGCCCTGGGTGTTGTTAGATTCAGCATTGAATGTATTCCTCGTACAAGCGTGAATAGTGTGGACATACAGTGAGAGGTGAGAGACCCCTATTGACTACTTCTTGTAACTTTATCTTGGATATTATATTAGTATTGAACTTCTAGCCATGGAATATGAAGAAATTGAAGTTGTAGGCATGGAATATGAAAAATTATTCAACGGTGAATGACATTATTCCATGAGGCTTTGCCGTGATCGCAAAGGACGCGACGTGATTGGTTCACATGCTAATGAGGTATGATAATGATAATTACCTCTATAATGCTACTTGGATAGCGACTGTGTCGTTGACTGCAACAGTGGTCTATGTCAATGTGTACCTGTAATGTCAATGAAGTATGATGAGGTGATGACGATAGTGCAATTATTAAATATTGGCAAGAGATCATACTGCAACATAGGTCTTGTTTTTGACAGATGACTGTGCGACATTCCCATTGGGTCTTGTTAGAGTCAGCGCTGCATGTATTCCTTGTACAAGCTTGAATAGTTGTGACGGACTTTGAGGGGTGAGAGACCCCTATCGGCTACTTCGTCTAACTTTATCTTGCCTACCTAGCTGCTAGCAATAGTGCCCCTTTATCAAGACTGAAACCCACTGTGTGGGGCTAAGAAATTACCTTTATAATCCTAGTTGGATAACCACTGTGTAGATGATTTGAAGAGTGCTCTGTGGATGTGTGCCTGTAATGTCAATGAAAGTATGATGAGGTGATGACGATAGTGGAATGACGAAATATTGGAAAGAGATCTATTCCTAGAAGAACATATGTCCTGTTTTGACTAGGTGGCGCATTTTAGAATCAGCAGTGAGCACTGTGTGTAACATGGTGGAGGCAGCGGAGATAATAACTGTGTCGAAAGTATTGTTATAGGGCCTTCCCTAGGCCCATGGGGTTAAATTTACAATCCACGATTGAAAAGACGTAGTTTGATCGCATTCAACTATAAATCCATTGAACAGTTGTGTTCCTTTAGTCAACCGATGACCTTTTGTTGGGCCATGATCGGGGATTGTAAACTGTAAATGTATTATGGACTGGGAGACGGGGGAAACACAAGTGAAATAGACCAAAACAAGTGATTTTGGGGCTTTGGTTTAGACGCATGCCCATGCGCCATGCGGGATTATACGGTTTATGTGAACTTGTTGACATCTACATGATCTAGTGCTGTTATTGGTCATGGTACATGGTAGGCCTAATCATCATGGCTATATGTTTCAGGAAAAGCTCGGAGTAAAATGAACTGCCGATGAATAATGATGTTGTCCATGTTTACCATGTTTACTAGTACATAGCCATAGGGTATGCACTGGCCAGTGCACTTTCTGCACGTCGTCATGGTCATGTACGTGATACCGTAACCTTGCATATTTTGTTTTTTGAATGCGCATGCTTTTTGGGCAAAATCACTTGTACCAACACTAATGAATAATGTCTTCTTATCCCTATGACTCCATACACAGTGAGGGCATTGTCCCATTCCCATCAAATGGTAACTTATTGTACCGTATTAGGGTGGAAGTTGGGGAGCAGATACCTACCGTTGCACGCCTGTCATAATCAGTAGTGATGAGCTTAGCGCGATATGGAACATTCTTCAGAAACTCAAGCGAGGGAAGTCTGCTCATTAGCATATCTCGCGCACTGCTCCTTCTTGTCAAACATCGTAGTGAAATCGTAATGGAAAACGTCTGGCTTTGCGCCAGACGTTGAGACTAATAAGTGAAGAACTAATAGGTAAAGAACTTCTACTTGCGCGAGACTGCTCTGATAAAATTATCATTGCAGAGACTACGGTGACGTACACATATATTTTTTACAATCAAAAATGCCCTCAAAAGACGACATGGAATGATTATTTTATTGATATTTCCTACTATATACCTTCCAATTATCACTTTATACAAATAGATCGGCGTTAGGTCGCATGCTTTTCTTTCCTGGTGACACTATAAAGCAAAATAGTTGCAACCCCGTAAATGCGCTATAAGTCCAATAATAAGTGACGGTGACCCGTTATAAATGTTTCGCCAGCTTCGATTTTTTGCCGCCACGCGGCGCGTTGGGCCCTTGCGTCCAGCCTATCCAGAAACCTTTCTGGACAATTAAAGGCAACGCCCATTCTTACGCACGCACGGACATTTCAGGCCAGTTGAGAGTTACAAAGAGGCCCTGGCCGGGTATCTAACCCGGCACTTACCCGACGCAAGGCCGACGCGTAACTGTTGTGCCACCGCGCTCCCTGTCCAATTTTCCGTCATGAAACAATAAGAAATGAGGAACCACCAAATACGCTACAACGGTCTAACCAAAAACAAGATTCCCTTGTGAAGAAACTTTTTTCCTTTTCGGCAAAATAATATTATGTTTCGAATTTGATAGATCAATGTTGCAGTTATGGTCACGACTACTAATTGCAACTGCCACTACCATTGTAACTATTATTGATTATGTAAAACTTTCTCTATGTGTTAGATGTAAATTTCCGCTTTCAATGTATGGCCTTTCCTGAATTTGTATTTCTTAGGCCAACGTATCAGGCGATTCGTTTCGTCGACGAAGAATAAAAATGCAGCTTGGCCCACGACGGTAGAGATGAGCCGAAGTCTGGCTTTGATGGAAAATGCTAATGCTGATGACTTGTCCCTGCACGAGTCCGCTTCGAACATATAAAACTTTCGAATATGGCCCTTGTCCTCTGATACTGGATAGCAATTGCTGCAAGTGGACTGCCATGAAGAAACGCCAATAATACTACTTCCAAATATCATGGCAAAAGTAATTGATCTTAATCTATTCTCCTCAAGTTGAATCGTTCGCACCGTATTGTACATGTGTTTTCTTTCCGTTATGGTTATTTTGAAAGGTTTGAATGTAAACTCGAATATGTTTCCCCCAGAGTCAAACTGAGGATTACTAAGCGAGACGGGAAACAATGATGATAACAAACCTGGTGCAAACTTTGCTTCTCCGAGAGGTTTTAAGAAATTAAGCTTCAGGGCAAAACCAAGATTTCTGATACTGAACAAGTTCAAAGAAGTGACAGACGTCTTTAAACCGAGGAGATAAGTTAGTGCAACGACAACTATATTCCTATTACCTGTAAACTGAAGATATCGAAATGTTGAATTACCGGGGCCACGACTACTTCTGAAGTTGTTATACGGTAGCAACAATTGTTGGCGGTTGCGTCCATCTAAACTAAATGCAAATGCTCGTAGGTCATGAGCCTGCCACCACCATGCGCCATCCTGGCATATACCGATAACGCCGTCCTCGTATTCACCAGCAATAGCAACGAGATTATTTATGAAGAAATTATGCTTTAATGTATATGGCGACTTATCATTTTCATGTGAAAATACATAAACATTGAAAGTTGACGTCACTACATATTGGATAGGAGCTATACCGACAAAGCACTTCAGCTTCAAGTGGTAGTGCCAGTCGGAATTCCAGACTGGAAATTGTCCTTTGATACTTGGACTGTAGCTCTGCTGGTATTTCTGGAGTTACGAAATACTGTAAATATATAGTTCGTTGTCAATCTGCAATAAAGTTTAAGGGGTGGGAAATGAATGATAAGCAACAATAACTGCAGTACATTATCTAGCACGAGGTACCGAATTAAGAATGTTTTTTTAACCCGACGGCTATCGATCCTATGCATTGGCTGGATGTTGCTTAGTTCTTGTCACAGAATATATATACCTAAAATGGCTGCCTAGTTAAGTATTGCTTGATAAGCTGAAAAGAAATGGTGTCTTTATCCCTTCCAAAACATCCGTGTACCCACTATCACGCCCTAGAAGAGCATTGAATTTCGCACTATGACAAATATGAATAAATGGGAAACTCCTACTTACCACACCGTTTCGTTCTGTATAGTGCCTTGCACTATAATATTTTTATTGACACTTATTCTACTTGAAATTGTGAACTGCTGGAAATAACTTTTGTAATATCATGTTGCATGCTACCATTAGGCCATGCATTAACTTTTCGGGTTTCATTGCATCTTAGTCACAACATTGTTCACCTGAACAGGTGCATGATTACATAAGGGTATTTAATGAGTTTTCTATTTCAAAACAAAATTGGAATGATAAGATATATCATCATGCTTAAGGATACGTATACCAAGGAATGAATACATGTATGAAAAATCGCTTAGTAAATACTTACACAAGATAAAATTGAGCAATAGCCAGGTAAAGTTACGGCATCAGGAATTGTTGATGTATGGTGGATATGAGAAACTTTGAGAATCATTGTATATTTCTTTGTAAATAAGATGTAAAATACTAATGATTAGTAATATTTTGTATTAAGCTTTATTGTATAAATTTACTATGAATTGCCTTTGAGTAAGATATTTGTTTTGTTGAGAAAATCATGAATCTGTATTGACCAATTATTTCAAAACACACTGAGTCATGCATTTTGACGCAATCCAGGGGAGATCACTTCAGAAAAGCCAGTTGAAACCAGAAATAGGTAGCGATTTGATGAGTAAAATGACTAAAATTACGAAAACACTAAATTCCTCAAAAACAGGTAAATTCCTGAACTCACACCGGTATATAAAGAGCAACAAGCTGCTAAATCGGTGACTCGGAACAGACTCGGAACAAACTCGGAACAGACTCGGAACAGACTCGGAACAGACTCGAAACAGACTCGGAACAGACTCAGAGCAGAACAGAACACGACAGGCGGGTATATCATAGAGACACGTGGTCACTAAGATCTTTTAAAACCCTGTTAAAGTCTCCGATTTCCCGTATTTCTCATATTTCGGGTATTTTCAAACGCTTACATGGTTTCAACCAAGCACAGGTCACGTAAGTTAACCAATTTCATACCTTTTTCCATGCCGTAATTATTATTCTTGACCTGGTACCAACTTAATTAATCACCTTCATGATTATCATTAATTCTGACTTTGAAGTGTTCTCCCTAGGTTTGTGAGCGGAAATTGATTTTGATAAGGACATGATTACTATTACCTGTATCTTTGCACCTGCTGTTATCAATAACATCTAAATGGTATTCAGCCCAATCAATCGTTAGGCCTTTAAAAGTTATCCCTCCTCCTACTTTTGTAAATTCTTCTCAACAAATTTATAAAACATATTTTATTCTCATCTTGGTAATATCGTGTGCTACACTAACAACCGTGTGCATAAAATGAATTCCTAGCGAAGAGGTACGATCCTTACAGGCGCCTCTCTCTGCTATCATAAAGTTTGTGCTTTACTTTTGTAGCTAAGTCCATCCCCACCCCCAATTCTGTAACGTTTGCCAGAGCCTGACACAAAGAATAACTCGCATTTAGGACTCAGTTTCCTTAAGCAACATACCGGCACCATACTGGAAATAATGATTTGTCTCAATAAGACCTCCAGCGGTGAAAGATAACTAATCTATCACAGGTGTCAATTGAAAGTGTTGCTGTCTTTACATTTGCTTGTCTCAGGACCTTGTGTGATTCCTTGAGCAATCCTCTTACCATTTCACAAGCGTAAGAGTTATTCCCCAGATCACTGTTCCCGTTACTGGAACGATTCTTATCATTTCACAAGCGTGGATCACTGTCCCTATTGCCGGCGCAGTCTTACCACCTCACAAGCGTAAGACAATCGCCCGCTTAAACCCTATATGGTGAAGAACTACTGTTGCCTTTATACCATCTCCCCTTCACTACTCAAACAAACAATCCACATTAATTAGTACATTATTTAGTACCCCAGTTAATTAGTGCCCTATACAGTACAAACCTAAAATTTTCTAAGTTCACATCCGGTCACTCATCGTAGTGGGCGGGTGGTTTTTGAAGAACAGCCATAATATCGTGGGCTAATATGACTATTGCGTGTAAGGCTACCAGTCGTTTTTATGTACGCGCGCATTACTGAGAGGGATGTCATAATATTATACATTGGTGTTCATCAATTTACCTTAGTTTACCAAAGACAGGTTTCAGTCAGCTTTGCGCTGCAGAGAGTAGACAGCGCGGATGAGAACACTAGGACTTGTGCGAGTTTTGGTGATTTTCGTTTAGACGATTTTCGTTCTTTTTTGTGAAGCCATGGATAATAGAAAACGAGTTAGGGTCACCTGGGCGAAGGTTGCAAGCGTACTCCACGCAAAAGAAAATTGCCTATTTGGATGAGTATTGGCTTGCCAAACTGGAGGGATTGAACCACGCACGCACCCCTAGCAGCTTTATCCGTTTCCGTAAAATTCGGGAAGTAACATTCCGCGATCGAATGGGTCAGGAATGAAGATGACCTCATCAGACTCGCTAATGGGGTGAGTCAGTGTAGGAGGTGTATGAGGCGGTTCCGGCAACTTGAAAATGGACTTTGGCCAGGTTGTAGACATCAGAGACGAATGGTTCAAAGACAGAAGGAACAAAGGATTTCCAGTGAGCGGACTCGACCTGAAGGACACCGGAAGACATGCATTCAGACAGTAAATTGACGATATGCCGGCAAATGATCCAACGAAAAGATCTGGATAGGACACGACCGCAACGAACGGAACGGAACATTGGAAGCAGCGATTCATGGAAAGACACGCCATCATATCGCCGGTCAACACGAGATTCGAAGAAAATCCCAGACAATGCCGCCCAACTCGTCGCTGAGTTCCAGGCACTGATTTGCAATGAGATGCTTGAAAGGGACATTCCTCAAAACCGCCTCCTCAATCAAAATCGAATCTTTGTGTGACAATACTTATACCATGGATCAAAAAGGCATACGTGATACTGACATCAGGACATCTAGCGGAAATCCGAAAGCATGTTGCACCGTTACCCTGCCGATATCAACAGTGATGGAAGGAAAGGCCTAGCTAGCGGAGGTGAACTTCCCAAGACTTGTGAGAGATGGAGCGGTTATGGCAGAACTGAGGGAACACGCGCTGGCAAACGTACTGGTAACCACCAGTCCCAATGAATGGGTGAGAATAGAGTTATTGGTGGAATGGGCTGAAACAGCGGTGACTGACTTTGTGCCTGATGGTGAAAACTTCTTGCTCGTCGTGGACCGATACCCTGCCCACCGTAACGAACGTTTTCTAGAAGGTGTTCAATCAGGCCATCGGTGGAGAACTTGAATTCATTCCTGGTGGTTGTACACCCTTTGTTCAACCACTTTATCTGACAATAATGTATGCGTTCAAATGCAGACTGTGAGCCATCTGGTAAGCCTGGAAAATTGGTAACACTGATGAGAACGGACAATGTCCATTGATAACCGCCGTGAAGTTTTACGAATGGTTGGCCTCGCATGGAAGCACATCGAGCCCAAAGCTTTTCGAATAGCTTGGCGTGTCAGTCGTTTAGTTGCAGAAAACGTAGATATTAATGTTAATGATATTAATGTTAATGACTCGAGGAAGAGGACGATGTGGAGAGTTAAGAGTTTTTGTCAGAGCCTGAAGATGATGACTGAATTGACATGCACAGTGTCGAAATGCATTACAATCAATCGCGATTCAATCGGTGTTGTTTGTTTTGTAATGTTGATTCTACCCAATGTCCAACTAAAAAGAAGTGCACTAAAGGGAATCCTCAATTAAATTGCATTTGACTAAGGACTTTCTTTATTGTTCTTTACGGATTTCCCTTCCGGAAAAACTTAGTGAGTCAAAGGGCCAGCTGTCAAGACGACATGATACAAATATTGCGTTCCTGAATATGATCTAAGCAATGGATCGACATGCCACACCACCTTTCAATAGAAAATTATTGCAAACGACCTTATGAGCATAATGAACGGTCATTGAAATGGTTATGGTTATCCACCTTCAAAGGCACAAATTCGAACCTATGACAATATTAGTGGCAGTACATTACTTAGCAAGTTGTGTCACATTCGGGAAAAGCCGGTTACAACTCATCCACCAGAACATAGCTATTACGTGCTGTTCAATTAGTCAGCATTCAAATGACTGGAAAAAATCGGACTCAGAAAATTTGGTCTACGCGCATGAAACCATGTGTTAAGAAGGAGTTTCCCGTATATTCATCTGCTTAATTTGTCTTAAAGGAATGGGCGGCTTTTTACTGCTTAGGAGTATGATTGCTCTTCTTCTGGTTCATCAGTAAACTATTTTTCTGATCGGGTGTGATGCTTTTCCAATTTGGTTTCATCTCTTAGATAGTACAAAAAATATTTTCAGAGGGCACAACTCCTGGCTCGAAAGACCTTTCCCGCCAGGTGAGTGCAAGCCGAGATCCGAGTTCACGACACCCCAGCCCACTAGTACTACGACGCAACGTCATTTCCATAGTCGCAGTAACGGGGTAAACAAGCGTGACGTAAAAAATCAATATCTACACTAAAACGTCACACGTTAGATACTTGGCTCCAGGAAGCGCATAAATACAAGTGCATCGTTCCAAATGGAAAGGATCGACGCTTGGAGAGCTTACTCAGGTAAAATCGGTGTCAACATCGGAAAAGCGTGATAATTCAGTCAGACCTCTAATTTTTCGTTTTTATGTGCAATTTGTTGATAGAAACTACTGAAAATCGTGTAGCCAAATTTGTAAATTTATATATAGATATCCTGAAACGAAAAAGCGGTATTACCTGTTTCATCCAATACAGGGATTTTACACCAGTTTTCCTCCGGTTACAATTCCATGTTGCTTTGTTCGATTGGAAAACCAAGAAACAGACATCACCTATGATGGAGAATGCCTGGCACTCCTGAGTAATCGCGCAAATTAACCCGCACTGGAGGACAGAATCAGCCCGTTGGATTCCAGATTTAGGTTCATCAACGTATCTGCTGTATGTCAGCACGAAAACGTTCACTCGTACAAGCGCAGTTGCAGCCATTTTCTTTTATTGGTAAATTCGGAGTCGAACTACTGGCAATATTCTTGTCTAAGATTGGTCGAAGGACTTCTCATATAAACATATCGTGTGAAATCTATTAATACAAACTGTTTGGCAATAACGGAATGAAGAGTAATACCACACCGAGGTGCGACTTCTGATTGAGCAGAACCCATAATAGTATTTAGTAGTTGAAACGGAAAAGCACGGAACCACCAAAGGCGAATCACGAACCTCATTACCTTGAAACAGCGTTCTCCACAGCCCTTTGAATGTGACTATAATGTAAACCGAGGATCTTAGTACTAGGTTTGTTAGCGAACGCTGAAATTCGGCATGACGACAATGTTACATCCATACCATCCCCAGTGATGTAAAGCGAAAATTGTAATGCAGAATCCAACTATCATCGACGGTGTAAAAACAAAATATCACATAACGCTTGCAATGTTCTGTGTTTACCGTTGCATTGTAACCTTACCAAACGGGACAGTTAAGCGACCTAAAATTTATTTTGCGGGTGAAATTCCGCATATGAATGAAGGAACGTTTGTCTGAGGTATGTTTCAAGTGAATCATTAGGTGTCCTGAACTATTTCATAAAATAGTTGAATTACGGTAAAGTGATGGTGCCGAAACATCTTCCTTTCGATGTTTTGCAATCCTTTCGCAGAGTGGATTGTTCAATTCCTTTTGTGTTTCCAGTTGCCTCATAGCCTGGTGGTTGACACTGCTGGCTGCCACGGTCTGATTCCGGGGAGAATCCAAGATTGTATTTCTGGATGAACCTGCGAGCTTTCCAAAGGAACTAAAATTCATGGCCCTTCGCAACACAGACACGAGGTAGATGGTGTCATCGATCAAATCATGCGCGAATTCATTCACACGACACGTATAAATCGGCGTTCAAACTTAGCGGCTCATCAAGCAATCAGAGAAACTTCGATAAAATACATTTACATACTCTGTATTTTGTCATTTGTAGCACTTCGTATTCCGCTTTTCCCGATGCGGCGAAATGGCAGAATTGCCCAATGATAGTTGGTGTCCTGCTATTGATATTGATCCGTCAGAAAGCATGAACGATATTGTCATAATAAAGTGATAGAAGCGATGCTGTATCGATTGCTTAAGAATAAAAGATGGCAATGGATCGACTCGGCTCGAAGTATTTACAGGATTGAAGTGTTTTGAAGCATGGTTTTTATTGACCGTGTGAGACGTTTTAGAACAGTAATATTTCCATATACGCTAAAACATTACGTTATTTAGACATGAACTTTGTTCTACCGGCCATACATGACATGGAGTCAAGTGTTAGCTAGACTGGTAGCATTTCCTTTTACGATAACATGAATGTGGATTATACTAAAGTTATAAAAGCGTGAATTTGAAATGGGTTAAGAAAGCTACCTTTATCATTGTTACAGGTGTTATTATAAACAAGCCTCATTATAAACAATACATTCTGTGTCCCCCCAAGTAGAGATTAATTACTATTATATAAACTATGCCTAATATATATATCACTCTTTAGTGTAGCCTGGTCTACTCTGATTGGAAGCATGGTTGATTTTTGAAAATAATGACTTTGATGAACTGAAATTTTACAAAGATTACCATGTCTTTCTTCGAAAAGTAATACGCTTGCGATTTATGAAGTGGTTCAGCCAACCAACGGAGGCATGAAAATCATATCGTTCTGGTCTGCGTAAACGATATTCAATCCGCTGATGTTCGTCAAGTCGCTGCCACCACTGTCTGAAATCCTCCTCTGCCATCGTTTGGAGATCTGCTGGCCGGGACACTGGTAGGGCTCGTCGCCGATAATCTAAAGATCTATTGTGCACTGCCTCTTTCACATGAGGCCAGCAGCCATCATGATCGTCTCTAGTCCTGCGACGATATGCATCGTATTCACTTTGCTGCACTAACGTTTCCATGTTGGCTATCCATCGTCTTAGTGATGTCACCGACAAACGAAGTTTTTGTGCCCACTGGGCAACGTTTATAACTGTTCGCTGCTAAAGTGCAGTTTTACAGTCCAAAACATGATTTAACCTTGCCTCAACAGTGTAGCAATTGTGTCTGCGAGGAAGGGCAGCGTAATGGAGATTTACTGCAGCTGCTTCATCATCACCATCAGTCCCATTTTACCATCGCTACCATCTCCATCAGTACCATTTTCACCATCACTATCGTCACCGTCATCATCATCATCATTCATCGCTGTCTCTTCATCGGTGGTTATCTCAGTGTCAAAATAATCGTAAATAAGGGATTGGGTCCATTGCTTTTGAGTATAAGGTCAAAAAGCCCAGTGTAAAAAAAAGCATTGCCAGATGCAATGAAGGTCTCTTTGTGATCATGGCTACTTTGTACAACTTTGGTCTTTACACAACGTCCAGAGTGTTCAAACACCTTTACTTAACTGCACACTTAAGGCTGAACTGCATGCACAAAACCAGAGCGTCCCATGCGGCAATAGTACGCAATTCAAACGATCGAAATGTCCTTCTGAATACTGCCTGAAACATGATAGACCTCCAATGCTTCGATGCGCTTGATATCACAAACCAGCAAGTCACAGGACGATGCGGACAGTCTCGGAGCAGAACGGAAAAAAATTCGCGTGCATAATATTTTCGCTAGTAGGTCAGGCTCGCGAAAATCTCTTGCTTTTAGCTTGAAATCCCTGTCATTGTTGCCATGTTTCCACAGAGGCACTGCATACAGCTTGGCCCAACGTACGTGTATACCCCGCACAGTTGGCACTTATCATAATTATAACTAACAAACATACCGCTTGAAAAAATTTTGCTTAATTATTGCTCATTATGTATTATGTTATTAGGGGACATTTACACTTCAGTCCCCATACACTAAGAGCTTAAAGTCAAAATAGACAGTTTAAATTTTCTTTAAAAAAAATTCTTCACTCGCGAAAATATTCTGCCGCGAATATGTCCATCGTGAGGCATTCGCGAAAATTTTATGCAGCGAATATTTTCATTTCTACAGTTACAAATGCGCACCGCAACGGACCACGTTTGAGTGATCAATCTGGATGCGCAGAACACTGCGACTTGCTCGAGGCGGGGGTTCGCTAACTGATCGGCAAAGCCGCGGCGTTTCATCAAACGATGAGAACCAGGCGAGATCGACAAAAATGCCTTTATAGAATGGATGTTTAGTAGTTTAGCATCATAATGTTATAATGCCGGTAACAAACCAGAACGAATCAGCACCTTGATTTATGAGAAAGAAAGTGGGATACAATCAACGCTCATATAAGAAAGCACATGCAGTTAGCTAATTGGATTTGAATTATTTGACAAAACAATGTATTTGGCCATCAGCCCTACAAAACCATTTGATTGAATAAACGAGTTCCCTATCATCTCGCACGTGTCCGCCTGACTCGTCTGTGCGTCCTAGGAATATCACCTGAGACAGCAGCTAGGGGTCAAATTAGTGATATTCTTGCCTGATTTGGTCGGATTGGTGGTATGCATGCCTGATTTGGTCAAATTGGTGGTATTCATGCTTGATTTGACTTATTTGTTCAAAACGTCGGAAAGAGGGTCGGAACCGAGAAAAATATTGAATATGGCTAGGTTCTGATCTAATATGTTCCCTAAGTCGGCCGATGAGAGACAGTTTCTCACGAGCTATGAAATGGCACAGCTCTTCGCTATCAAAATCTCAAGAACCATGAAGTTCTTTTTTTCATTTTAGCAAAGAATTTCTAAATAGCAGACTCAGCATCTCATAAGATTTAGAAATTAAAGAACCGATGTCGCAAACCTTATTAGAATAGAATGAGGCCAGGCCAGTCTCATTGTTCATGTCTTATGCCCAGCATGGGGTACACATTGCAAAAAGCGACCAGGTTTATAATAGGACTCGCCGCCTGCAGCTAACATTAACAAGGTCGATACTTATCACTGCGGACTACCGGACGATGGTAATGGCAATTACCCTCGTCAAAATGGCCGACCGGATCCCGCCGCTTTGGTAAGTTTCCCCCGATTTTCTCCCATTTAGAGTTCTTCAAATGACTTCAAAAGTAGTCAGTATGTGCAAAAAAAGTGCGCTTAACATAACGAATGCGCTGCCTTTGCGTAATTTTTCATACACGCCAAGAAAATAGCCTGTAAATTTCGAGTCCAAGACAAGGGTATTACTCATCGTCTTTCATCAACATCGAATTCAGTTACTTTCGTCTCGGACTCGAACTTTACAGGTTATTTTCTTGGCGTTAAAAAATTCCGCAAATGCAGCGCATTCAATGTCAAGCACAATTTGTTATGTCAAGCACACAAGTTGGCCGCCTCTTGATGACCTCAGTTAGCCAATCACAGCCACTGTTTACACAACAACACTACGTGGCGTCATCTCGCAAACACTGCCGACTGGTCTAATGGTATTCATACCAGCTGTTCAAATATTTCTGTTCATTACCCATGCAAAAGAAAGTCCAGTAAACCGACACGTTGGAATTGATGACATTGTGGAGTAGTTTATTTATTTTCAAATAAGGGCCGAAATGTTCATTTTCCGGTCTGGTCGTGACGATCTCTAAATGATTTGGCGTTTCCTGCTTGGTTGGTTATGACAAGTCAGGGTCTCCCTGTTCAACGACGCTTGCGCGGCGGTTGGCTACTGATAAAAGGGATTACTCCCAAGGCGGACACTCTAATACTGACCTCGGTCCTAAAATTCATTACAATTAACACTCCCAATTCCGTGAAATTCAAAATTTCCAAAAACTCTTCTAAAATCCTGAATCATAATCTTAACTAGAAAACAACGTAAGTTTTGAGTACACGGTCCATTATTTTCAAGCGTGTACCTTCACTAAAATTTCTCATGAAATACTCATATTTATTCATACAATTTACGGACTCCTCGATTTCTTCGATTTTCCACGATTTTTCCTCTGCCTGGACGTGACCTTTTGTGGCCTTCTGTCGGCACACTGCAGGTCAAGATCTACGCCCTCTCGGAAAGGCCAACATCAACAAAGGCTCGGTGTCTCTGGAAGATCTGACTTAATGATTTCCTGTTGGGTCTTCCAAGATATCAGCGCTTGGTGACACTTCATCTTCAAGATACCCATTTTGGACGAACCTAGGGAATCACTCTTCCCACAACACAGCAAAGACAGATGATTTGTCTTTCCATTACAACACTAAATGCCATTGTGCTCAGTCCGGCCTTTTGTTGAAGGAACCAGGTACATTTTCAATGCCAACGAAAATGCACTGGCTTTGTGAAATATTTGAAGGGGGGATGAAGACCCTCTCAATGATACGAGGAACATTTCAAACTGCTTGATTGGACTTCCACTTAGTTCCAGGGGTTGCCTCATTCTAAATTCATGTGTGCAATCTAAACATGATAAGTTTTCCAAGCTGCGCGTTTTGTTAAGTTGACCAGATTTAATCGGAAAGAGCGAAGTCGGCCATTTTGGGAATGTCGTAAAAAGGTGACCTTGACGGCTTTTATGCTCTGCAACCTTAACTCTATTAGCAGCTCCCCATTTTATCCCAGAGTACTGAGACTGGTGGAAATCGACGGTATTCACCTAATGCAACCCACATCTCCCGTCTTCTTGCTTTAAGATAAAATGTGGGTTTCTCCATACAAATCACCACGAACAGGGGTTAACAATTGAGAAAATGTTTTCAATCAACGAAACAGAAAAGAAAATACTGCTATTATAGCATAAGCGGAGTCTCCTTTTTTCTTGAATATTCGGCTTTTGGTGATGAGAGACTATTAATCAATTAGCAACGTATATGATTACTGCGATGTTTTTACTGCACTTACTTAATTATTGATATGAATGAGGCTCAGATTGTGCACATGCAAAGCGCATGACCGTTTTACTGTGACAAATTATTAGCCTGAACTTGTGTTTGTACTGTGCTCAGGGTTGACACGGTTGTTAAAAAGGCTGAGTTTGTGGACTGTTTCGTCAAGAATAATTAGAAAAGTAAGGGATACATTTCAACGGAAAAAAGCACTACTCCTGATTACTAATGAGGTCATTAGAAATTAGGGAAGTTGTCCTTGGGCATGTTGGGGTATTGTATAGTATCATATGACACATTTTCAATGTGATAATCCCTTACGGCTAAATTAACGGCCGCTCTTACTCTCTAGTGCTAGCGCTGAAACAAAACGATCAAACAAAAATAATAGCAATATATTGGCGACGCAGATTGATGACGGCGTGATATCTGTTCCACTCACGCGCATAAAAGTCCGTCAAAATTACCAACTATATTGTTTATACGGTAACACTCCTAAATCATCCTGTAAATACTTCATGCCGTGTCTCGATCCATTGCCTTCTTTTATACTTAAACAATCGATACAGCATCACTTTTTACACTTTATTGTGGCAATAACGATCTTCCATGTTTTCTGACGAATTGATATCAATAGCAGGACACCAACTAACAACGGGGGATTCTGCCATCACGCTGCATTGGAAAAAAACGGCATACGAGAAGCTTCGAATGACGAAATCCAGAGTATGTCAATGTGTATTATCGAGGATGGTTTTTCAAAGGTTCTTTGATTGCCTCTGCTGCTAAGTATGAACACCGATTTAGTACGTGTCGTGTGAATGGATTCGCACATATGACTTCATGATGACACCACAGGCAATCATACTTTAGTACTTCGTCGTTCGTATGGGTTGCAAAACCTGCCTAGTATTAAGATAGGTTCCGGTTTATTTGTAGAGCTTCGAGTTGAAAGTTATTGAATCTTCGTTAGGTGGCGCTGGAATGTCATCATCAAAGAACAGAAATCTGTACAAAATAGTTAGTTAAAGGTTTCATTTAGGTATGAAAAACATTGATCGATAGAAAATCGTTTCCGTCAAGAAGATATAACGACCAATGGAAATTCGAGTTTGGATATCGTTGAGACAATGTTCATGAAATTCCGAGAATTAAAGCTAGCGACGCCCTGATAAGGCACAATTGCTTTGAGGTTAGAATTTTAGCCAGTGCAGGGTATTGTCTCAGGGGTTTGTATGCAGCGACGGAGAAGTGAACGTTAACCTCTGATTTCCTCAGGATGCCTGATGCCGTTCCCATTCTTGCCGTTATGATACAACCTTGGCGTTATGTCCAGAGCGTTCAGTCCTTATTCTACAATTCAACTTAAACTAGTAGGACACGCAAAAATCAGCTTCATAGATGTAAAGTCGTGATCAGAATGCGTATTCTATCATGACGCAATTTGTGACTCAATTTCAGCCGTTCTTTGTGATACTCTCGAAAGGCTACGGTGATACCCTTGCAAGGCTACGAACTTTGCTTGAACGAAGTAGTGTACGCATAGTGCTTCACTTAATAGTTCATTTTGCTGGATCTGGCCTCGGACCTATGTTTGGTAGGTTGGTTTTCAGATCGTTATTGCAGCCCAACGGCGCCTGGTTGTGCACATCATTAGTTACTCTACGAATGTTGAAGGACATCATCAGCGTTAACGATCCATTTTTAGGCGTTTGCAACTGGTAGTGTTTCAAGACAAATTGGTGTTTGCTTTCTTGGGGTTTTTTTCGGGGAGGGGGAGAGGGAGTTCCTCATCAATGTATCCCAAAGGAAGATGCTCCGGGACTTCACAACACGCTATAATATGTAGGCTATGATTGCAAGACTGTTTTTTTTCTATAGTGCCGAAGGATCGAGGCCGTGTACGAATTTCAGCGTTCACGAACAAATGGACACCTATAGTACTAGGAGCCTCGGTTTACATAAGTCTCATTCAAAGGACTGTGGAGAGGCAGGAATGCTGGTTTTCTTGAAAGCCACGTCGTTTCATGGGAATGAGGTCATGATTCGCCCTTGGTGATTCCGTGCTTTTCCTTCTCAGCTTTTAAGTACTAGGATGTGTTCTGCTCATTCGGAAGTCGCACCTGGGTGTGCCATTACTCTTCTTTCAGTTATTGCCAAAAAAATTATAATATCCGAATTCACACGATATGTTTATGCAAGAAGTCCTTAGACCAATCTTAGACAAGAATATTGCCAGAAGTTCGACTCCGAATTTATCAATAAAAGAAAATGGCTTCAACTGCGTTTGTACGAGTAAATGTTTTCGTGCTGACATACAGCAGATACGTTGATGACCCTAAATCCGGAATCCAGCGGGCTGACTCTGTCCTTCAGTGCGGGTTAACATGCGCGATTACTCAGGAGTGTCAGGCATTCTCCATCATAGGTGATGTCTGTTTCTGGGTTTTCCCATCGAACAAAGCAACATGGAATTGTAGCCGGAGGAAAACTGGTGTAAAATACCGGTATTGGGCAATACAGGTGATACCGCTTTCTCGTTTTAGTACATGTATATCTAAATTTACAAATTTGGCTTCTAGATTTTCAGAACCAAAGTATAATGTATAGCAATGATTTTTTATTCGGGCTCTAGCATTGATTTCATTCTGGTAATTGTTCTATAACATTTCGCATCATCGGTGAATAGACCAGACTCAGTCCGATTGCTTACAACAGACGGCAAAGCATTTATATACAAATTAAATAACAGTGGGCCCAAAATGGAATCCTGGGTCACCCCAGAAATAACAGGCACAAGAGAAGATTCTGCTCCATCGATGATCACTCTTTGCTGTCGGCCCTCCAAATAGGACCTGAACCACTCTAAAAGTTGACCGTGAAAACTGAATGATACACACGAGGGACTTCTCACCAACTCAGTTGGAATTTTAAGTCATAACAGGTATCCAGACCAGGTAACTGATACTTTGCCCGATTGGTTGGAGTTGCTGGCTGCACTACCGACTTGTTCTATTTCTCGACGACATCTTTTGTTTATATAAGGATTTTTTTGTTTATATAAGGAGTGTGGGGGAGAAATTTCCCCGTGTGATTCAGTCAACAACATAGTTGGGCAATATTTTGACTCTTTTGGCCTAAATAGTGCAGGACCTAAATATTGCTGGGATTATGTCTTTCGTGTGAGTGGGTGAACGACTCTCAACTTCCAGTCACCTGTGCACCTGTTCTTAATTTTAAAACCAACTAAGTTGGTGAGAGGTCCCTCGTGTGTAACGGGCTTAACTTGTGACATGATAGGTTGTGCGGCACGGAATCAAACGCCTTGGAGAAGTCTAGGTACAGGACGTCAACCTGTACAGCACCGTCCAGAACCCTATCTATTTTGTTAAGTACTTCAGTCAGCTGTGTACCGGTTGAACGGCCCTTACAAAAACCATGTTGGGCTGGATTCAACAAAGGCTTAAAAAAGGGTATATACTATTATTGAGACACCTCTCCATCACCTCACACTGAGGACAGACTACCAACTATTGCTCACCAAGATCAAAAACAGATGTAGGGTCACCTGGCAAGTCACTCTTGCTGGCCTCAACAACTGTGCGTTCACACCAATGTCAGGCCCAGACAGTTTTAGCTACCTGTACCTGTCTGTGACGTCACTGGAGGGAAACATTTTCCCAACTGGTACATTGCATAATCATCATGATCACCTGATGCACAGCTTTGCTTACTTATGAGACCCATTGCTGTCATTGCTCCTGATTAATCAGGTATATACCTGTAGTTTTATAGGCCCATGGACATTCTCAAAACAGCCAACCATCTTCAAAGTACGGGCTTACATGTCAAAAACATATAATCGGAACTCCACCTTGAAATGTAGACTCAAATAGCTAAAAAAGCTAGTGCCTAGTAACATGAATTCATTTTTTCTTGGTGCAAAGGGCTTGAAAGAGTTAAAAACAAAACCTCTCGTTTACATTTTCCCTGCTCGAAACAGTTGGTGAACCATTCACAAACGACAATTCTACCTGAAGTAGCCCCCCTGTGGTGGCAATCTTGGCGAAAATATAGAACTCCCCACCAACTCACCAAGATTGGGTGAGAGTATCTAATTTTATTTGCCAAGTGAATTGCCGGACCGTTCACATATGACAAGACATCTGCAGTCAATTGAATTAATCACCATTGGCCAATTTTTCTTGGTAGTCTGTCCTCGACTTTAGACACAGCAGAGAGAGGAGAGAGATTCCACGATAGTTCTTAACCGACTCCCTGTCCTCTCTTTCTTGAAAACCGGAATAACATTAGTAGTTTTCCACTCGGATGATACGAAACAATGTTGCAAGGACATATTTAAAACAAAACGAAGTGATTCGCTCAAAACATCAGAGAAAGACTTCAAGACGCGAGGTGAAATGTTATCAGGGCAACAAGCTTTTGTGGCATCTAGTTTACCTAGTACCGTTTCTACGTCTTTGCATGAAAATTGAATACAACCCAGAATAATAATAATAATGGTAGAAGGCAGTAACTCCACTTTTCATAGTTTTGAGAAAAACAACAATTTGTGATCAACCTTATGCCTCAAACATGAGGAATCTTATCAAAATACTTACAATTTGATATTTGTCTTTTCATCTTCCAAATATCAAAAGTACTGTGATTTAGGTCAAAAGGTCAAAGTTCAAGGTCAAAGTGGAGTTACTGCCTTCTTCCATTGTAAACCACCGCCACTATTTTTGGTTGTACAATCATCAAAGGCAGTAACTCCAATGCGTTTTTGACTGTAACAGGGAAGTGGGAGAACAGTGGCTGTCAAGGATCAAGGGCACCCAGTCAATGAATTATCAGGGGCGGGGTACACTGGGGTGGGGTGTGGGGGTCAGTGCACAGCTTTCCAGGCAATGGATTTGAACTTCTTTTTTTTCCGGTGCCAAGTTTCATCATGAGAAACATTCAGCTCCACCGATCAAGAGTTAGATCAAAGTGGGACAACGCTTGAAAAGGGTCAATAATTTGCTGGGGAGATAGAGGTGGGGGCGGAGCCATACTTAGAGCAACTGATACTGTAGAATGATCTCTGTCTCAACCTTCCAACACGGTTTGACCCTGGTTTACTAGGCTTGTTAAAATCAGATCAGAAAGTTACTGGGTGGTGATTTTGGAAGTCTCATGAAAGTCTCTGCCCTTCTTTGAGTTCCGCCAAGCCTTTGAGTGACAAGGCACACTACAGGAAGTTTCAAGACAGAGGGGATAAATTGTGATTCAACATCTCCTTGATATATTCATCTAATTCAATTCATTCTATTCAATTCATTTAATAAGACATAACATTTAAAACATTTATTCTAAAATACCTTGGTACCGTAAAGTCAACTTTTAAATGGAAAATGCATAAGCCTCGTTCTGAGAGTGGAGTGTTTTGGACACGCAACCAAGATGCTCTACCAAAGTTCCCTCGGGTTGCACTAAAATGTGGAACCATGCACACAGCTCACTTCAGAAGTTTGAGGCTCTCAAAACACTGCTTCAAACACAAATCAGCCAAGGAAGCATCAACCACCCTAAGTTTTTTAATGAGCTCTACACATATTTGCTGAGAAAAACGCTCCAAATAGCCCATTTGCGCGGATTTTAGCGTCACTTGAGCGAGCCGATCCGGACTTCCTATACGCGCTGCCGTAACATAATGTAAACAACGGCGCTACCGGCGCTCCGGGCAGGCGATGGATGGAATTTGCCAAATTCGCACATATTCAAGTTATTTCGTGGCCTATCTTTTTAAGTTTGAGGTATTTTAGAATAGAAATTCTCGGGTGGAGCTAAAATTTCGTCCAAACCCTCGCCTGTCGGCTCGGGTTTGGACTGTATTTTAGCTCCACCCTCGAGTGTCTTGGTAACTCAACCAAGGTCCTCCGCCTCGGGTTCAATTCCTTAAACAAAAAACATGGAATAAAACAGAAAACTTTCGATAAAAAGATGAACTTAACAAAGTAGTCAATAATTGGTTGATCTCAAATTCTCTCCTGGATAGGCCAGCTTGTATGGACAATCCCTAAAATGTAGTCTTCAATCAAGACCATAAAAAGAAGTGAAATTCCAATTTTATTAAACCTAGCCGAAATTGGATTTCACTTCTGCTTGAGGTTGTTAGGCCCTAATCAAAGTCTATGATTCAGCAAAACAATTAGCCACCTGAAAGCAAAAACACTCAATACAGGACCTGCCTTTTGTACTCCTGACTATCTCACTATGCATTCAATAACACATAAAGCCATGTTCTCAGCATGTAAAAAAACAGCAGGATGGAACAACTAAAATGCAATGATAATGCTTGATCAAGCAAAAGGACTTGACTGATGATCTACCATACAAGAAACACATGAGTCATGGGGCTATTGCACATTATTCAGTAAGTCAGCACTTTTATTGCAGGTGGGGAGATCCTCCCAGTACTTGCGCCTGTTCGGTGGCAACTTCCTCACAAGTTTCTCAATGATGTTTTTCTTCTTCGTGGGATTGACTCCACGGGGGATTAAAAAAAACAATGGTAGAAGGCAGTAACTCCACATTGGACATGGAGTTACTGCCTTTTACCATTGCAATTGGAGTTACTGCCTTTTACCATTGTATTAGTGTCTGGAGGTCGGAGTTACTTCTCACCCCCATGCTGAAATCTCAGAAAATATTGCTTCTACAGGGATAACAACCATTTCAGAAGATAAAGCACCAGCAGTAGTTCCAGAAATGCCCAAAAGGTGGATTTGACCAAAATATGGAGTTACTGCCTTCTACCATTGCAGGGCTGAGATGTTGACTCTCGAACTGTTTGATATCAGGATACACAACCGCACCGAGTGCGCGAACGAGGAGTAGATGTATTGGTTAAATAACTTAGCCTTAGAATCTGTTGCGCACTGCCTATCCAACTTCACAGTAGGAGGAACCGAGTTACACTTAGTCTTTACATGATAAATGACCACCACTTTTTAGGTTTGGAACTCATTTCTTGACCAAATGAGGGAACATGTAATTTGTATTTGTCGCGAGTCAATTTTTAAAATTAATTTCTAAGTTTTTTTAACTTTATCCAGGACGATTGCCTATTGTAGCGTTTGCTTTTCGGCGTGCAGTTCTTACTTGATTGGATAGATGCTTGACTTCAGCCCTCGTTCAGGTTATACCACTCATTGACTTTGTCAATATCCGACACAGATTGCCTTTCACAAAGCGCGCGGCCTAACGTAATCCATTCACATCGGCTGAATCGAAGTCGTATACCACACGCGACACTCCGCGGTTCCGTACAGGATTAATTGATATGTCGGACACAATAGGGAAAAGGTCCGAGTCGAACATGTGAGGCCAAATCTCCGTGCGAAAACAAGATTCCATAAAGGTAGTTAATACCAGATCGAGTGTATTTCCTTTCTTATGGGTTGCACCATGTACCATTTGAACCAAAAAGAAGTCGTTGATCATGTTACAGACATTTTGGGTCTCCCAGCTCCGGGTGCTGATATAGTATCCCAGTCTATTTCTGGAAAATTGAAATCACCGGAAATGAATACACGAGTGAAGTTGCCATCACAAAAATTTAGCACAGAAAGCATCTATACATGTAGCATGTTTCTTAACCAGGATGAATTCCTAACCACCAAATATCTATACGGTGAGCACAATGACCCTTGGCCGTTTCATTTGAAATTTTGGAATAAAAAAGCCACAATAAGTCTTGAAGTTTCGTGGATGAGGGAATTCACCACATTCAGATTGCATAATTCAAGCAGGAACGGAACGACGTAGATATAAATAGTTCCGATCATGCGCAAGGAGGTTGGCATTTCCAAAGTTGACTCCGATTTGACCCGAGTTAGCTCTCCATGCGTCGATCCTTTCCATGTGGAACGATACACATATAAGGCGCTTCCTGGAGCCATGGATTTACCCTGTGACGTCTTGGTGTAGATATTGATTTTTCTGACGTCACACTTGTTTACGCCGCTAATGCGATTTTGGTCTCACTAGCCGGTGCGGAGGCCTACCTGCCTCCAAATATGACGCACGTCATTTCATGCATACCCCTGTTCCAGCGGCTGTAGACCATGCAGTATCTCACTCTCACAAAAACCATACCATTTCTGAATAGCTTGTCACTTGTAGAATACATTTGGCAAAGTTTCAATGTCATCTCGACATACAGTTATGCATTGACTGATGCAGCACAATGCATGAGACACCCTGTATGTCAGCGCAAATTTGAAATATTATTCACAATGTGATCTTATTTCTGTTCCTGAAAAGTTGTTTTCAGTGTATTTTCTCCTTGAAATCGATCACTTCAGGTACTATTACTGTGCATACCTAGCTAAATTAGTGTCTAGTTTCGTCTCTGATGACATTTATTTCGTAAAAATCGCTGTTTTTTTCTAAAAAGGTGTTTTTGTGGTCATTTTGGCTGTTTATTTCGAGGGTACGGTAGGAGGTCATCGTTCACTCGATAACTCTTTTTAAAATGAAATAAAAGCGTTTTAAGATACATGATATGAATTGATATTAATATTCGTTAAGTGGGATTGTCGGTGGACGTTCATTGTTGAACAGTTGTGCTGGAATTACGAAAATATATCGATATCGTTGAGAGTTCATTCATTAGGGGCCTGCTCTCAATTTTCCTTAATGCCTCTAGCACTGGGCAATTGCCACCATCTTGAAAAGCAGTGCCGCGGATGGCTATCGCATCGCCACTACGCATGAGAACACGATGGCTGCCCTGCGCTGCATTGAGAGTTCGTAATAAATTCACATAAAAACACACCAGAAGATCTCCGATTTTATTTACAAAGATCATATTTTGTTATTTATTGATAAAACAAGCCATTTTACCACAGCAGGTGACACATATTAGGCCTGAATAAGACTTTAGAATTTGAAGTGGTGGTGACGATGCCGATATCCAAGATGGCGGAATTATACCAGTGGTCAAATCTCATCTAGTTTGGGTAATTGCATCATTATTTCTTTTTGTGATTGGTGATTTGTAAAATTGAGAATGATTGAAAAATCAGTATTTTTTCACCCAAAGGCATGAGTGAACATTTGATAAGTTTATTGTGATTTAATTGGTAATTTGGTCGACATTTTGACAATTATATTTAGCAATATTTCGATAAATGCGGACCTGCTTCTTCCTCTTTTCGCAGTAACGGTGTTTCGATAACTCAGGTCAGTTTCACGGCAAAAATAAGTGGTAGTTTTGAAATTCGAATGTGCATTTATTAATGTAACGATAAAGTACATTTCCGAGAATAATTAGTGAAGGCAAAAATAAGTGGTAGTTTGAAATTCGAATGTGCATTTATTAATGTAACGATAAAGTACATTTCCGAGAATAATTAGTGAAAGTTTCAGTAGGTGTCGATTTTTGTAAAGTAGTGTATAGGCGATGGATTGGCTCAGCCATGTGCTCGTCGTGTCAGCGGGGCGCAAGCCGTCATGGGATGGGGGATGTACACTAGAATGCACGTGATTGATGGTTGAACATTCACTCTCGTTGACAGTGTATTATTGAAATATTTGATTGTGATGATGGTGTATTGTACTAGGCCTTGCATGCTCCCAACGTGTGGCATATTTCACATTGATACTACCAGTATCAATTACAAAAAAATAGATTGTGAGTAACAATACTGATAGGCCTACAAACAATGCTACATGTCATGAGGGTGGGAACGGGGAAGGGGGTAACTGTTTCGACGTCCCGTTAGGAAAAAAGGCTTATCCCGTTTCCCAATACGCAATTTTAGCCGAATCGTGACGCAAAACACGGCTTGTCTCGAATCCCGCTAAAATAAGGGTGTCTATCGTATCCCGAATCCCGACAGTTATTTTCGGCCCATCCCAGTGTCCCAAAAATACCCGTTCTCCCCCTCATACATAGTAGACCATATTGTCACATTGATGTTTTCTTTCATTACAGTTAGACTTCGAGATCTACATTTTCGACAAAGGCCTGGTGTAATATTACATACTTGATGAAGGTAATATCAATTTCTTCAAATTTGAAGCATGACGTTAATGGGGTACCAGCACAACTTCATTGACTGCTACGTGGCGCTGGTGGTAACTAAGGTATTGCATCGCTCATATCACTTGAAAAAAACATTTACCCTAGTTACGACCAAAGCTGCTTAGCAGAGGGCGATACCTCATCAGGAGCGCCACAATCATATCATTGGTGTGAAAGCATTTGTATGAAGTTTTTCAGTTCTCAATGTGTTCAAAACCTTAATTGTGAAATTGTGCACTTCGAATTCAAATTTACGTCACTACGTTAGTTTGACATCCATTGATGTCACGGTAATTTCACTGTTATGCTGTGCTGCTTTCAGGTTTAATGACACGAATGAGTACAAGTACATTACATTTTTCGACGAAGGCCTTCTGTAATTTCATACACTTCTTACGGTTAGTATTGATTCATAATTTCGAGTAAAAAAGTTAATTTTGAAAGTGAAAAATATGTTGCAATACAATAGACCTGCAAATACCATATACGCAAGTTTTGAACAAATATCACACATATTCCCCAGTTGACTTGTGATGATATTGATAATGGTGGTGGTGGTGTTATCATGTACATGGCTTCTAACGTAGTAAATGTTTTCTTTTCAGCAACATTCAATAGATTTATTTACTGTATTATCATTTCGACCAAGGCGAATTCGACACTTCAGTTACACAAGGTTAGTAACTTTTGTTCACAAAATCCAAATGGAGGCAAATACAGAACAATCAAACTTAGTCATTCCAGTCAGTTACTGAAGCACAGTGAAAACTGTCGGGAGCAATGCAACTGATGGCATGTCAAACTTCCAGTGACTGTCCCTGTCCATATATTTCAGGACAGTACAAATCTTTTAATCATTTTGTTTATGCAATGTACGTTATTATGTATCATTTCAGCACAATCAAACTTAGTCATTCCAGTCAGTTACTGAAGCACAGCGAAAACTGTCTGAATTAGTGCTGCTGATGGCATGTAATTACTCTACTACCACTACCAGTGACAGTCAATGTCCATATATTTTCAAGTGTGCGAAATTAGTACTCGTCTACTTCTTAGTGTTATTTGAATGCAATGTATGTCATAAAAATATTTTTTCAACACTATATCAACATTCTCATTCCTGTCAGTTTCTGAAAATCAGCTAAAGCAATCGCTACCAATGCAGCTGATAACAGCAATTCTTTTTGTTCCCAATGCCCATCCATGACAATATATTTCACGCATGTGACAATCATGTAATCATCCTGTTTTTTGTGTTCTATTCATGCAATAAATAAATTCAGTATTTTCAAATCATTGGTGCTACAAAACTATTCTCATTTCTATTATTCATATTTTATAAAATGCTGTCATGTCAAATTTTGTGTCCTATAAATCATTATGAAGTCGGCATTTTATATACAACTTTTGTACTCCTCCTAAATAAACATACAAATCTTGTTTTATGTAAACTTTGTATATGTGACCCGTCACAGCAAAACCAGGCGCATGTCGCTCTGAGCTTGGCAGGTTGAGACGGACTGTTCTAATCTTTCATTAGCGACACCATTTCTTACCCGAGTGCCTCCTTCATTCATACATCTTGTACTTTAACTCAAGATACCCATCTTTGAATATTTTTAGTATACCAAGTACTACAATGTCAATGTATTGAAGTCATGTTCTTGTAGTGTTATTGGCTTTCTATTATCTTGTCAAAATACCACTTGGTTCTCGCAAAATCTCAATAAAAACAAATGCTATTGCATGTATTGCATATTCTAACAGCTATCCACTGTATCGATTTATCCATCATCTGTACTATTTGTCACAAAAATGTTATATTATGTAAATCATATTTCATTACATAATGCACACTGCCAATTACTGCTGAACCATTCATATGTCATTTAAATAAATAATTTTCAACTTTTTAAAACCGTCTTATAGTACTGTTCTTGTCACTTAGCTGAACCAATTGCTCTATAGCATGAAATTTCCAGAAATGCCCCAGGGACTGAAAAGTGCTGTTTTAACAGAGAGGTGTCCTAAACTGAGAAGTCGAGTTGAATGGAAACAACCAATTTGGAACCAAAAACTACTGTCCTTATTAAAGAGGTTGTCCTCAATAGAAAGGTGTCCACAAAAAGTAGGTCCACTGTATATGAAAGTACAAACCCTGGTACATGTAGTGACATCATCTCCTCCTCGATGTGGACACCTGCAAATGCAGCGACAATGTCACATCAGTTATTTAATTAATCGTCCTTTGTGCAGATGGCACCACCCATCAAGCATGTTGGTGACGAACAGTGTCGCAGCATTTCGTCACCGAGCTCACACGAAAATGCACTGTCATTCATTCAGCCATAAGTGTAAGACTGTAGGGTTGTTTCCAACCAAAACATGTTCGAAATGTGTCAAGCATTCGGAACACCCAAAGACTGATTAGAGAAGTCAAAATTGAATGGAAACAACCAATTTGGGACCAAAACTAGTGTCCTTATTGGAAAGGTTGTCTTTAATAGAGAGGTGTCTTCTAACGGAGGTTCCACTGTATATAATGTAGGAACCCTGGTTGTGACATTGTCCACTCCTCCAGCTGCACACCACCAAATCCACAACAATGTCACACCAGTTATTTAGTTCATCATGCTTATGGTCATTGTACTTTCATCTTATGTAAAATGTAACTTTTTACACGGTTTCAATAAACGATTTGTAATTTGTAATTTGTAAATTATAAATTTCACTAATAATTTGACGCCGCCAATTCCACTGGTCTTCGAAATACGTAAGCTACACTGTTGACGACTATGACACTCCTCACAAACCACATTGTGAATCAGACGCCGATAGGCTTGTTTCATCTATATGCCTTATAACTTCAAGATTAACAAGGATGGTGAAAACATCTTTAATTCACATCTACTCATTCTCTTGAGAAAGCCAAATGACAACTATTTCAATCTCTTATATAAATAGAGGGTGGTGTCTTTTGAAGCTGGTACTTTCCTCAAATAATCGTCAGAGCTATACCCCTTCACAAAATACCTCGGACGTTTACATTTGAACAAGTAGCAATAGGGATAGAGTAGGCCCATATGTATCCATGGTAATCACCGGAGATTGAAGAACTAGGGAGGGGGGGGGGTACAATCCGGAGCTGATCACCACTGGCCTGTGAGACCTGTGGAAATGACGTTGCGTCGTAATACTAGTGGGCTGGGGTGACGCGAACTCGGATCTCGGCGTGCATTCACCTGGCGGGAAAGGTATTTCGCGCTCGGAAAAATAGCATACTGATGAACCACAAGAAGAACAAACATACTGCAGTAAAAAGTCGCCCATTCCTTTAAGATAAAGAAGATATATTCCTATTTGTCATAGTGGATAATAGATAGCTGTTCTAGGGCATGATAATAAGTACACGGACACCATTTGTTTATCAGCTTATCAAGCACTACTTAACTTGGCAGCCATTTTAGCCATATATATCCGTGACAAAAACCAAACAACACCAAGCCAAAAGGATCGATAACCATTGGGTTAAAATACCCTTGTTTTCAGAATTCAGTACCTTGTGCTAGATAATGTGCAGTTATTATTGCTTCTCAATCATTTCTCCCCCTTACTTTATTGCAGATGGCCAACGAACTTTATATTTACTGTTTTTGTAACTTCAGAAATACAAGCACAGCTACAGTCCAAGTATCAAAGGACAATTTCCAGTCTGGAATTCAGCTTGGCACTACCACTTGAAGCTGAAGTGCTTTGTAGGTATAGCTGGTATCAAACATGTAGTGACGTCAACTTTTAATGTTTATGTATTTTCACAAGAAAAGAATCAGTCGCAATATACATTAATGCATAATTTCTTCATAAACAATCTCGTGGCTATTGCTGGCGAATATGAGGACGGGGTTATCGGTATTTGCCAGTATGGCGCACTGCGATGGCAGCATTATAACCTACATGCACTTGCTTTTAGTTTAGATGGACTCAACAGCCAACAATTGTTGCTACCGTATAACAACTTCAGGAGTAGTCGTGGCCCCGGTAATTCAACATTTCGATATCTTCAGTTTGTAGTTCATAGCAATATAGCCGTCTTTGCACTAACCTATCTCCTTGGTTTAAAGACGTTTGTCACTTCTTTCAACTTGTTCAGTATCAGGGATCTTGGTTTTGCCCTGAAGCTTAATTTCTTAAAATCTCTCGGAGAAGCAAAGTTTGCACCAGGTTTGTTATCATCATTGTTTCCCGTCTCGCTTAGTAATCCTCAGTTTGACTCTGGGGGAAACATATTCGAGTTTACATTCAAACCTTACAAAATAACCATAATAGAAAGAAAAAACATGTTCAATACGGTGTGAACAATTCAACTTGAGGAGAATAGGTTAAGAACAATTACTTTTGCCAGGATATTTGGAATTAGTATTATAGGCGTATCTTCATCATTGCAGGCCACTTGCGGCGATTGCTATCGAGAATCAGGCGACAAAAGCAGAATTCAAAAGTTGTATATGCTCGAAGCGGATTCGTGCAGGGACAAGTCATCAGCTTTAGCATTTCCCATTAAAGCCAGACTTCGGTTCATCTCTACCGTCGTTGGCCAAGCTGCATTATTCTTCGTCGACGAAAAGAATCGGCTGATACTTTGGCCGAAGAAATACAAATTCAGGAAAGGTCATACATTGAAAGCGAAAATTTACGTCTAACACAAAGAGAATGTTTTACATAATCAATAATGGTTACAATGGCAGTGGCAGTTGCAATTAGTAGCCGTGACCATAACTGCAACATGGATCTATCAAATTCGAAACTTAATATTTTTTGGCGAAAAAAGTTTCTTCACAAGGGAATCTTGTTTTTGGTCAGACCGTTGTATTGTATTTGGTGGTTCCTCATTTCTCATTGTTTCATGACAGAAAATTGGACAGGGAGCGCGTTGGCACAACAGTTAAGCGTCGGGTAAGTCCCGGGTAAGATGTCCGGCCAGGGCCTCTTTGTAACTCTCAACTGGCCTGAAGTGTCCGTGCGTGCGCAAGCTTGGGCGTTGCCCTTAGTTGTCCAGAAAGGTTTCTGGATAGGCTGGGTACTAATAATTGCGTTTGTAAAGCGCTTTGAAACAGTACATAATACAGTGAAAAGCGCTTTATATTGATAACTATCTTATCATAATTATCATTAGTACATGTACTTTCAATATGGGGACACAGCGAAAAACATGTCTGTGCGCTCAAAAGCAACCAGTGCCTGGGTTTTCAAAACAGCCGCTAAGTATTAGTGACCGAACTCAACTTGACGGTAACTCATGGTTAGCGGTGGCAGTGAAAGCGATGGCAGAGCGACAAGCCGAACTCAACTTGGCGGCAACTCATGGTAAGCAGTGGCAGTAATTTTACTTTTAATTTACTCCCACCCCATTTTCCTCAAAATTGGACTTAAAAATAGTATTTATCGGTTTGGTAGTGGGACATGACTATAAATGGAAGAATACAGTATTTCAGTGTTTTCGTGACAGAAAAATACGACAGGGAGCGCAATGTCACAACAGTTATGCGTCGGCCTGCCGTCGGGTAAGTTCCGGGTTAGATACCCGGCCAGGGCCACTTTGTAACTCTCAACTGGCCTGAAATGTCCGTGCGTGCTCAAGATTGGGCATAATTACCATTAATACTTTCAATATGGGGATACAGAGAAAAACATGTATGTGCGCGCAAAAACAATCTATGCCCGGTTGTTCAAAACAACCGCTAAGTATTAGTGACCGAACTCAACTTGACGGTAACTCATGGTAAGCGGTGGCAGTGAAAGCGATGGCAGAGCGACAAGCCTAACGGAGCAAACTTCGCGGTACGCTAAGTTATCGGTAGTTCAGATCAGCGCCCGTCAAACCAGATAGCGGATTTCCGGAGGTTTGAACAAGCGGGCTCTGGCTTTGAGAAAGCAGTGTTGTAAGGCGTGTAAGAAAGTGAGGAGTCATTACCTGTGAACTACTTAGATTTTTGAAGATGATTTTCGGAGGCTTCGGCTGCAGATCACAGTGATGTTTCTACATGTTTTATGCCTATGTATTTATTGAAACCATCATAAAACATTGAGATGGGATTTAATTACTGTCAGTAGTTTTGTTAACATCAGTTGATAGATGCACGATGGCAAAGCTGTCAACTGCACATGCGGAACAGCCAGAATATTTTACATTTTTTACAATACATTTTCTCCACCTTCCCTGAAAATTGCATGAAGATTGCATTAATAACAAGCGAGGAACGAGCTAACCGGGTAAAAAAAGCAGTTAATTATTTTGCAAATTAGTTACATACCTGAAACAATCAATCGAACATGCACAACTTCAATATATCACCTATCATACTTGAAAGTGTTAATGCTCTCCGCCAAGCGGTTACAGAGAAGTTGTTCGGAAACGATATTTTTGTAAAAATTGGGCCACAACTAGCCATTAAACAATAGATTTCATGCAAATTACGTAATCTATGATGAAAGGACATAGTCATTTTCGTTCATATCCCCCAATTGTTATGTGTCTCGAATTTCATTGAAACACTCCTTACCGTTTGGGCTCCCGAGGTGAGAAAAAGAAGATTCAGTACTTTGCCGTTATAACGATGGGGAAATTGAAAGTAAATTATGATTTTTTATTGGAATTAAGTCAAGCTTTTTCATCAACTTGTATATATAACCCCTGCATGGCTACACTACCATGCCACTCTTTTTCTACATATTTATTTTTGCTGTGAGTACAAAAGCTGACAACTCCCACCACCTCCTACCCAAAAATATATGGGGACATTTTCCGGGACGCTGTATCTCCATCGATTAAGGCATAATAAAGCGTTATGTCTCGACCGTATAAAGTGGACCAGCATTTGGCCACTTAACGCAATTCGTGTCCACTTAATAGAGTAAAATACCCACTGAAGTCAACTTAACTGAGGGTGACCAAAAGTATACTCTAGATTCGGAATTCTAACATCACTGGTTGCGAGCCTATGCGACTGGCCCATATTAGGCTCAGGCCAAGCCCACCAGATAGATAATACAAAATATTTATCCATTCTATTCAAAAGTGGCGCGTCCACTACACAAAACACCGGACCAACTCGGCCTGTTAATTTTCCCCTCGAAAACGCCGGTGTTTTCTTGTCACGGCGATCGATTCGGGACTAAATGGGGGCTAATTTAAGCTCGGCGTTTTAAAAAGGTTAGTTCCACACCCGGCGACAGGCGGCGTGCTTCATCTGCGCATGCGTCAAAAAGGTAAACAGACTCCAAAAAAACCGCGAGAATTTCGTAGGTCGTCATTCTGCCATAATTAAATTCACACTTTTTCCGAGAAATAATTTTCTTAACGTAAAAGAAAACTGATTTTTCACTGGAAATGTTCATGCTGGAGACAATACCACCAATGCATATTCATAGGTTGGAGGGTCCAGTGATTGAAATTAACACAATGCCAGGATAACTCTCAAGCTGTCTGTTGATATAAGTGGTACGTCCACTACATGGAAAACTCCAATGTTTTTAAACCCCGGGGATACTCTGAACCAGGAAAAGCCCGGAGAAGACACGGCGAGGACTTCCACTACATAAAACTCATTTACTGAACACGGCGACAGATGGCGTGGTAGATATGAAACTGTCTGGTTTTCTGTTGTCGGTGGAGTCGCGATTGACCGGACGTCAAGACCGAATACAAAACTTGGCCGAATACAAAACAATTGTGAGGGCACTAACATTGGAATAACGCTAAAAGCAGTAGTTGGTTTTAGGGTTTGCCGTTAGGCGCCGCAGGCTCCTGTGCGCGTGTTAGCTGCGCGCGCACTAGCTGCCCTGAGACTGTGTATTTAAGGTGTAAATAAATGCACGTGTATAAACACAGACATGACATGTCAGCCGGCTTTTTCAAAAGAGGGAGATTGAACATGAAAACAAGACAAAACATAACATAAAATTTGCATCAATCGATATTAAACCTTGACCAGAGCCTACATCATCGCAATGTCTTAGGCTAGCTAGTAGAAATCCGAGAATGTCTGATTTAACGAGCAGAAAATGTTAGAATCACGGTGCTGCCCTGATCACGCCCACTTTTCTGTGTTGTGACTGTGTATTGACTATTGTGAATTTTGTGTGTTCCAACACGAACCCTAACCCTGAAAACCTCACCAGTTGCTCAAAAACTGCATTGATGGTTCGGTAAAGGTAGGAAATATAATAATATTACATGAAACATGGCTTTATATTGAAATAAAAGTTTGTTCATATGATATAAAGTCACTTAAGCTAAGGCCACTTTAACTTTGTCACATCCTTCCTCCTTGTCTGTTTTAACACTTTCTCTGATTTCATTTGTGATTTATCCCAAGGTCTATTGTTTTTCTGTTACAAAGGAGATATGTAGTGTTCCTTTATGCATAGAAAACTGGTTTGAATGAGTTATTTTTTAACAAAAACAAATGATGTGGAAGACAAAATTGTGACTGTCCTTCAGAAAATGGCATTTTCAACTCGTTCGGCACCACCAACAACCGAGAAAACTGTAAAAGACCGTTGGTCTTGAATTAGATCTGTGCAGAATTGGGAATATATCAGGAAATTGTCCCAGTGGATGAGGTGATTTTAGGCAATTCTTAGGCGTATTGCATTAGGTCTTATTTTGGCCCTTTTTGACCGATCTAACCCTTATATTTTCTGTAATTCACACTGAACAACTTACTTTTAGTCCGTTTCATCATTTGTAATCCCCTCATACCAAAAACAGATAAAAAAAACTATAATTCATAATTTTAGGTTTTTCAGTTGACTTTAACTGAAAATCCTTATAGACCCCAACCCTTAGTACCTGATTTATCAGTCGAATATGGCAAATATACTTTTTTTGGTGGGAATGATCTGGAACAATCATTTATTCATATAAAACTGGTATATATGTCCATCGCACGGTAAATTTGTTTTTTAATTGATTTTTTTTGAAAATAGCCCCAAAAAGTACCCCGCCCAATATTGAAAGGGTCCATTTGAACCCTCCAAACGTAGTCGATTTGCACCGAATGCTAAATAATGTTGAGATCTATGCCCTACCAACAAAATATGATGAAATGAAAACATTCGTAATGATTTTAGCTGTAATTTCAGCCATTATCTAAAGAGCCCCTTCCGCCGCCTCTTTTCTGTTATATTCCTGATGGAGACAAGTCTTCAGTGTGCTGTCCCAATCAATCAACAAGATAGTCTCATAGAGATGATATTTATAGATACAAGTATTCAGTGTGCCCTCCCAATAAGTCAACAAAATGTCGCATGGAGGTGTCACTTATGGACACATGACTGTCTTGTCTCAATCAGACAACAAGATTGTCATAAAGAGATTCCCTTTTGGAGGCAAGTCTTCGATGTGCTGCCCCAATCAGCAAGGTGTCCTCTTATATATGTCACTTATGGAAACATAGTCTTGTCTCAATCAGAATACAAGATGGTATCAACAAGATGTCCCTTTTGGAGGCAAGTTTTCAGTGTGCTCTCGAAGGGATGCCACTAGAGACAGGTCTTCAATGTGCTGTCACAATCAGCCTACCAGGTGTCCGCGTACATATGTCACTTATGGAGACATGTCTTGTCTCAATCAGACAACTAGATGGTCTCAAAGACATGTCCCTTTTTGATGCAAGTCTTCAGTGTGCTCTCGAATGGATGTTCTTATGGAGACAAGTCTTCAATGTGCTGTCACAATCAGCCAACAAGGTGTCCTCATACATATGTCACTTATGGAGACATGTCTTGTCTCAATCAGACAACTAGATGGTCTCAAAGACGTGTCCCTTTTTGAGGCAAGTCTTTAGTGAGTTGTCGAAGGGATGCCACTTATAGAGACAGGTCTTCAATGTGTTGTCACAATCAGCCAACAAGGTGTCCTCATACATACGTCACTTATGAAGACATGTCTTGTCTCAATCAGACAACTAGATGATCTCAAAGACATGTCCCTTTTTGATGCAAGTCTTCAGTTTACTCTCGAATGGATGTCTTTTACGGAGACAAGTCTTCAATGTGCTGTCCCAATCAGCCAACAAGGTGTCCTCATACAGATGTCACTCTTGGAGACTTGTCTTGTCCAATCAGACAACAAGATGGTCTCATAGAGATGTCCTTTATGGACGCATATCTTCAGTGTGCGTGCTGCACCGAACAGACAACAAGGTGGTCTCATTGAGATGTCACTTAAGGAGACTATGGTGTGCTGTCCTGATCAGACAAAAAGGGGGTCTCAAATGGATGTGTTCGGTGTGGTCTCAAAGGTATGTAGGCATGTCTTCAGTGTGGTGTCCCAATCGGTCAACAATATTTTCTCGTAGAGTCTAGAGCGTTCCTTATGGAGGGAAGTCTTCGGTGTGCATGCAGTCCTAATCGGACACCAAGATGTTCTCAAAGAGATATTGCTTATGGAGCCATGTCTTGGTGTGCAGTCTTTAACAGACAACAAGGTGGTCTCACAGAGATGTCACTGTGATACAAAGAAGAGTCACAGAAATGAACTTTAGCCTAGTGAAAAAGATAAAAGACAAGGCGATAGATTTCAGGTCATTTAATTATCATTATCTGCTCTGCTCATTGCCCACACCAAACCCTTCTTCAAGACTTTAAAATCATAAGAAGTAACAGATATACACACTCTACTACAAATGAAGTTTCTACACAAATTTTTCAATAATTGCGATCTGGGTTACTTCATTCATGCATCAAAACAAATGACCAAATACATCCTCACAATACTAGAAACGGGCAGAAATCAATAATCCCACGATCCCGACTTAACATTAGGAAAAAATACCATTTTTGTCTCTATCTTCAATTCCCTTTCTGCCTTTAAGTATCAGGATAAAATTCACACTCACAGTCTTCATGACTTCAATATGTATAAAAATCATTTACTGGGATTATACAGTTCTCGCTGTGTAATTCCACACTTTTACATAATGTGTTCACACTTGAACTTTCAATATTCACCACACATTTAATTTTGCCAAACATGATTATCATTTGTACATATGTGGCTGGGGCACTTTAGGTACATTACCACGGTGGCAATTGCAGGACAAGGGCTTTTAAAATTATGTCAGTCATTTCAAACAACTTGATCTGTCTACTACTCTCATATATAATAAGCTCAAAAGGCCCAAAAACGGTTGTTGTCAGACAAAAATATTACCGGTACAAGTACTTGCTGGAAATTCTTGCAGCCATTCAGTTCACTGTCATGCTGATTTCAACTTAACTCAATGAATGTTATCTTGGGACTTGAAGAAATGTGTAATTACCCTACAACTTGGGCACTGTCATGTTTCTCAGGAAAGTCAAGTTTTTCAGATAAATGCCAGAAAAAGCCATTATCTCTCGTCAAAGGGCTCTAGTTGAGATAAGGCACGAGCGAAGAATGTAAATGTAATGGACGCCATTTTTCAAAACTTTCCAAGATTACTCAAACAAATTATTACAGAAGATGATTAACGAGTGTCGCGTAAATGAATACGCACATTGCTTGATTACACGACACACCTCAATCTTTTATTTTAACTTTATATTCAAAGCTTAAACATTGTGTTTCTTGCGAATGACCAATGGTGCGCAGTCAACCTCTTGAATCCCGGTGACCGACCAGTCAGTCATTTTGAAATAATGTTTTTTTCCCAACGACCGACAGGTCGGTCTCAGTAATATTTTTATTCCCTTGAGCTGGGACGCTATTTTATTGTTGGTTTTAGCGTGTTTGATGTACAGTAGGGTCAGTTAGGGCATGCCTGGGTAGATGGTGCCTCGTCACCGGACTTTGGTGGTTGTATGCGGGCGCCATACATCGTGAACGTCAGACCCAATTTCGCAACCACGTGACCACCCTGGGATCCCATGATTTTCAAGTTTTGTGAGTCAAGAGGATAAACGCAGCAAACCAATCTAGAATGATCTGGATCGGTCAAGATCGGTCAAGATCACTGGTTCCGTGTAAATGGCCCTCACGTGTCTGCATAGGTTATGGTATTCCAACCACTTCAAGCACTTGGTTTGGTACCAAAATTATTAAAGGACCTTAGGCATTATTAACCCTTTGGCTCCCGAGGCCTATGTAACGCGATGTACCGAGATTTTTTACCAGTTTTATGCAAAATAACGTAAAAATACTTTTAAATATTGTACCTCCTTCATTATGCATCCTTGATTTATAGTCATAGTTCCACCTATTGTTGTGTATTTGGTTGAGACGGTTGTATGTGTAACGACGACAACAACGAGTAATGGCGAGGAGTTTGAGATGTCTGCGCCCACCCATGAGAGCACGTGCGATGAACATTTGTAAAGTTTGATTGATTTTGTAGCAAGCAAGGAGAAATAAACGTTGTTTTGTTTAAGAGGTTGAGGAGTTATATCAATATACAGTCCCTACAGAACACCTTTGATAAAACCCCGTGTTTTTTCAAGACCCGTGTCTTCGCCGTGTGTCAAAAAACCCGCGGCGCACTTACACCTATCAGTTGTGTTAGATAATGATTAATAGCCCCGGCGACAGGTGCGCTGTAGGTAGGGAGCTCTCCTGTGTTTCTTTCCCGTTGGAGGGGAATTTCGCATGCGCAATACCGAGGCAACTACACCGCGCCATCTGTCGCCGGATCTTAGAACTTGCAATTGCTGTGTCTATTCAGATTCCACCTATCAAAAACCTGTGTTGAACACGGGTCTAAATTAGCCCCCGATTGGCCGCATCAAGCTCGATGGGGCTAATAGACACGGGGATTTGACACACGGGTCTATTTAGACACGGCAATTCATAGGTGTAAGCGCAAAAGACACGGGGATTTGATAGGTGGAAGTACGACGAATAAAACCATACATTTTTGTAAAGCTGATTACCTTGGCTATCAATTGGCGTTGTTTCTGGGTATCAATTAGGTAAGAGGTAATCAATAATCAGTAATAATCAATATTTTTTGATTGATTTTGCTCTAATTGATTGATTTTTCTGATTTGAACAAAGTATATGGAACTGTAATTGATGCAGTTACAACCTGTTAATGATCAACGTAACTTGATTGATAACCTTTGATTGACTAATGTCTATTACTGATTGATCGAATAATACAACATAATATTAATTTATATGCTAATCAGTTCTTGTACTGCGCCCTCTGTAAACTATGAATGAAACTAAATCTAGTCTTCTGCAGATCACCAGGGACACGAATACACTGTACAATAGCGTCTAACGTGTACCGAGAGTTCTATACTAAAGCATTAGTATAGGGACGATATATCGTACCGCCTACGCGAGACAAAATACAGGGACGATATATCGTCCCCTCTAGGGAGGCGAGGGGTTAAGGGCAATATTACCCAGCTGTCCGCTGCCCAGTCACCTCCTGTTCTACATAAGTAATTTCCATCAACAAATTGCACAAAAAAGGAAAAATTCCAAAGACTGAATTATCGCGCTTTTCTGATGTTGACCCATTTAGCTCTCCAAGCAGTGACCCTTTTCACGTGGGCAGGCGGTATTTGCACCACGCCACCACGGGCACCACGCGACCACCACGCCACCACGCGAACAGGCGGAGCGATCATAATGACGATATCAAAACAGACCATCAGACCACAGACACTTGAGAGTTGTGGTTACATCTACCAATTATAGATGGCATGTTGGTATACTGCGTTGTTGCCTGACGGGATTTACGAGTATTTATTACTTGTTAATGGCATTCGCAAAAAGCAGGGCTATTATTATTAAGCCGCTATACATCCGTGTCCAACCGTTTGTCATGAGAGATCTTATCACACCATTATTGTTATCACAATACTGTCACTGCGGAGAAAGTATAGATCGGAGACCTATTATTGCGAATTCGTGTTGTACAGAGACTTGTCCATTAAAGGGGCACTAAAGGCAGCATCTTGGTAGGCAACATAAAGTTACACAAAGTAGCCAGTGAGTCTCTCACCTCTCACAGTTTGTCCTAACCTAGTCACGCCTGTAACAGGGATACATTCAGTGATGAATCAAATAAGACCTAATGCCCTTACTCTGTTTATAAGTCAGCTAAAGTTGGCCAATTTGACCCCCTGCTCTTACATAGTCCCCCTTTAATGGGAAACTATAGGCAACAGCTAGGTAGGCAAGATAAAGTTACACAAAGTCGCCAATAAGGGTCTCTCACACAACAGTATGTTGAAACTATGCACACGTGTTCGAGTGAGTGATAAATCTAACTCCTCCCCCCCCCCCCCCAACCCACCCCACCCAAACGAACGGCCACCCCTTTAAAGGGAGATCGACTATATAACCCACTCGTACTCGTATGGTTTTTGCAGGTCAGTCGTCAGTTGGAGTAGGTCTTGTTACTCAACGGTAATTCAGTACGTATTTCCGTAGTTGGCGTACGCCTTTATTCCAATAATCCCAAGAACGGGCATCAGAGAAGCTAGGATAGCAGCCAACGCCATCTATAATTGTTCCAAGAAACCATGATCCAATGAATCGACCGCTATTTTGATATCGTCATTATGATCGCTCCGCCTGTTCGCGTGGTGGCGTGGTGCCCGCGGTGGCGTGGTGCAAATACCGCCTGCCCACCACGTGGAACAGTGCACGAGTAAGGCGTTTCCTGGAGTTAGGACCTACCCTGTGACGTCTTGGTACTGATATTATGACGGGAAAGGTATTTCGTGCCAGGACTTGTGCTACCAGAAATAATGAATAACACGTTTTTCTACTATCTAAGAGCTGAAACAAAATGGCTAAAGCATCAAACATGATTGGAGATTGGAAAAATAGTTTATAGGTGAACCAGAGGAAGAACAAAAATACTGCAATAACAAGAGCAACGCAGGGCGTAGCATATGCCCCGGTGAGCACATTGAGTTGGTGTATTAGGAAAGTGAAGTGTTTTTCAGACAACCCCGGGCAGCTGGTGTCATAGCTGACTGGGTTTAGTTGACATCGTGAAAGAGTTATTGGTCTGTAATGCCCGCTGTACACGTTATCTTTTTCTACCCACATAAAAAGTTACATGGTTATTACTCAAAGCGTTCTTGTTAAAATGAGAGGAAACGAAAAGTTTACAGACGCCTGACGCCTACCGGCTGACGGACATTGGTAAAACATAATGCCTCCGCAATGCTTTACGCATTGGCGTGGGCATAACAAGCTGCCTATTACTTTAGAGTCACACTCCACCAAAAAACATCGATGAAACCCCAGTAAAAACAGTAGTAATAGAAGATTCAGCAGAAAGCATCTAAAATTGTTTGGGTAGACACCTGCGATATAAATTAAAACTGACCACATTCGGCATTTAAATCAACTGTTCTAGGAACAAACGTCTTGGCGCCAAAACCCGATGTTGGCGAAAATGACATAATATCATGTAAAATCCAAGGAAGACATCAAGGAATCGCCTACGAGTGGGCACCTGCAAAAATGTCAGTTGCAGCAGAAACTAGTCTAATCCAGAACGTGTGTAATCCATTTGTGACTGTGTAATTCACTATGAAATAAATCCTTAATCCAATGTTTCCGTTTCTTCCATGCACCGACACTGCCTCAAGAATATTTCCGCCTCAATTTTGTTAAGTCCCTCGCATTGTTGTACTAAACAAATCATAGCCTGGAAAATCAAATTATAAAATTTCATCTATGATGTGATGATAATGCTTTACTTTGATAACAAATTAAGTGTATAATAAGAATGCAGTGGACAATCAAGTGACATATTTTCGTGTTTCCCAACAAAATCAGCCCAAATAACGATAATAACAAGGAGTTTTATATGGCGCTTTAAAAGAGCTTTCATTACCCAGCCTATCCAGAAGGTAAGAGTTACAACGTGGCACATGCCGGGTATCGAAGCCAGGACCTCCCGATCACAATGTTGATGCTCAAACGTTGTGCCACTGCGTTCCTCTGAGCACAAATTATTCCATAAGCCTGAAAATGTACCCATCTCTGTACGTAGGTCTTTTATTGTTTCATGACTATCCACAGGATAATGCATGAAGTGATTCAAAATCATCTCTAGGCACTGTATTTGGTTGCAGCCGGTCAGTTTAACCCAATTCGCTTCAAGTTTCTCGCCTGTCATGTACTGTACTTTCATGGAGAGATACCATCAATAAGGCTGACCATTTGTCAAATTTCAGACCCACCTCTGGCTCACGGACATTCATCATTGTTTTCATCTCTGTCTGCGGCAACTCATCCTACAAGAATATTATGATGGCCTCCATCTGAAATAACATAACATTTGTCAAATGAAAGGTATCAAATTGCTGTTTGCTGTGCAAATTGTCCATGACGAAGTCGGAAGATGAACTGATGGAGAAGACATGAATGGTTAAAAGGCAATTTAAAAATTGCATGTTTCTTACCTCCCAGTCCAAGATTGTTGTAAAGCTCTTCTGGCTTCTTACGAAAGGTTTCTTTACACATGTTTATCACACACTCTGCAAAAAAATAACAAATTTGAATCCTTTGAAAACATTTCGACAATCATATTCATCATAAAGACATAAGAAACGTTTCTGCGGCTGTCTAAGTGCAGACAATGACAGTCAAACCTTTTTTGCCTTTACATACCTGTAGCACGAGAAGTAAAAAGCTTTATGGACTGAATGATGCAGGAGCTGAGCTTGTGTATGAAGTTGAACTTCATCATACATGTATGAATTTTCAGAAAAGAAGTTTGACCCAGCACAAAGCCCAACTCAGAGTCAGATGAAAAAAAGATTTTTATTCTCTTTTTAACTCTTTAAATCCTTGAATTTTTTAAGTGTTTCCCAGTATTTCAGCAATTTTCACCCCAAACAACCTCCAAATGCCCCCCCCCCCCCCCCCCCATGTACAAGACAGCTAATTAATTTCACTAGCATTATTTCATCAAACGGATGAAAACAAGTATATTGCATATCCCTAAACCGCCCGAAAACCAGCCTAAGTTTCATGATGGCGATGGTGTTGCTTGAGATTAGGTACGTACTGGCAGGCAGCTAGGCTAGGAAACTAGACAAAAATCAGTGGCCGGATATCGGCCGGTTAGGACAAAAAGGGTCAAATATCACATGCCAAAAAATGACAAGCAGTTTTTTAAAAAAAACGACCGATGCTATGACTTTCAATTCCAAGCGATGACAGATCAATTAAATCAAAAATTTGTATTGAAAAAGTTTGACCATCCAGTCCACGCGTTTACACTCCATCATCCATAGCCCCAAAACGATGCGAACAAATAATTTATCATGAATGGACAACAGTAGTAACAGTATTTTATTGTAAAATAAAAGGCTGTATTAAAATTTTAGTAAATACTTACGGATTTTACATTCTTCAAAACACTTGAGTGTGGGCACGAGTGGCATTAAAACCCCAGGGGTGGCACGGAGGGCCTGCAATGCCACATTTAAAAAACATGAGTTACCAAGATTTGGTATCCCGATGCAATCATATTTACAAAACAAAAAGAAATACATGTAAGTGGTAGAAAATTTTTTTTGCAACTGATTTGAAACATATTTTAAACGATATGTGCTGGAGATGCCAAGCCTCTTTCATGCCGTCATTGCCATGGTGATGCTGGCCGATGCTATTGCACCCCGTCAATCAAATATCCTTTAAAAAATTGTATTACAAATTGTAAAAAATCTTGACAGTGCATCATGCTGTGCACACGTGCTACTCGCTGACCGACTTTCGAATGTCGTCTCGAGCCAATGTGCATCCTTTTCTGTGAAGATCTATTGTAAACATGGTTTGTTTTGGCGACCCTAGGTGGTGCCGGCGTATCTGGCAATACTGCAAAGGTCCTATAAATAGACGAATTTGAAGAAGTTTGTTTTGGTGCTGACCAGAGCGTGGTGTCCCTAGGCATTGTTCAAAGTCAGCTAAGGCCTTCTGACGAGTGACATGTTCTGGGTGTGCGCACTCATTGTTTAAATTGTTTTGGAGCCGATTCATCTTCTTCAAACAGGCCTATCTGGATGAACACACTCCCTCAAGTGCATGCACACAGTCCCTTCACTGCCACAACCTTCTACCAAAATAACATTGCGCAATATTGTTTCACCACTAGGCCTACGCCTCGTTATTTCACCAGTTACGTCATTACGTTGATAAGACGAATTCGAAGAAGTTTGCACTGACCCTTGAACAAAGGATCGCCGTGTCTCTCTAGGCACTGTCCGAAGTCGGCTTACTGGGCCTTCTGACGTATTCCGAGTGTGCGCATTCGATTTGTTTTGGCACCGATTCCGTCTTCTTCGAATACGTCTATTTCCTAAGTGGTGATATATAATATAGACCAAGGCCTATAGATTCATGCACTAGATTGGGAACAACGTTTACATGACGTAGTGTTGGCTGTCGTCACGTCACCATGCATTTTACATTACTGTAACGTGACGAGACGCGACGTTTTCGTAAACGTTGGTCCCAATGAAGTGCATGGATCTATAGTACCGATATATAGTATGCACTCCATGACGTGTTGGCAATACAATATCATGATGGACGCACACTCCACAGAGAGTAAGACTGAGCTGAGAGTGACACTAGGCTTAATACACATACACAGACATGATGAAGCCTGTAGCCTGAACGCCTAGACTTTTAAGTCTGCACACACTCGACAGTGTCAATGACACACACGCCATGCATCTGTTCCGCGCTAATTACCGATTAGCGCCATCTTAAGATTGCGCTGCGCATTCTTAGGATCGGTTAATTGCGCGGCAATCTCGAGATCGCGCAAGGGTGAGCGTGCGCTTTTTGCCGATTGCGCATTTTAGAGATGATGATACTTTTACATGTTCAGCTTTGCATTGCCATTGGTAGCTTTATTTTTCACCTAATTTTTTGCTACACCAACAGTCACATTACTGTCATGTGACTGTCTATGGGATGCTGAAAGTAAATTAATTTAATACCGGCCAAAGTTGACTGTCGAGTGGTTGATTTGTATTTTGTACCTCAGGCCATACCTCAGGCCATGGAGGTATTATTAAGATAACTGCAGGCCATGGAGGTATTATTAAGATACCTCCATGCTCAGGCATTCGTTTGAGAAGGGAGACACTTAGGCCTACATGTAAGGTTTTATGTTATCTTCTCATTATAAATACTGTTTTATATTTCAGGTTATCCCCTAACACAGCTTGCTGATGGACATCCAACCTGAGAGCAATGCTTTTGAAAATTAATGATTGATCAAGTACATTTGGTTGTAATCTTGCATCCGGATTTACTTAATGAATAAAGAGATACATCTAATAACTAAGATTTTATTATACGTTTATAATTATTTTATTTATAATAACATCCCAATAGTATTTACATTTCCTTGATATATATGATTACACAATACAATGTTTATGATATTTACACTTACAGTCGCACAATATTGTCATGGAACATAGTTTATTCACCAATTAATGATAATTGATAATTGGTAATTGGTAATTATATGTAAATTAGCGTTCTGTCATAGTGATCATTTCACCAAAAATTATCAATGAATATTAATCATGATAATTAGTAAGTGCTAAAATTGGCTTGTGTCAAGTCAAATATGAACATATCATCATCTCAGAAGCCTAATTAGCAGTGGTAGGTAATAAATGCAGCCATGTCTTTGATAATGTGAACAGATCTCACTATGACACTTTGACCAATATTTTATACTGACCATCATCTCAGAAGCCGCTAAGGCGGCCATGCCTTTAATAATGTGAACAGATCTCACTACGACACTTTGACCAATATTTTATACTGACCATCATCTCAGAAGCCGCTAAGGCGGCCATGCCTTTAATAATGTGAACAGATCTCACTATGACACTTTGACCAATATTTACTGACCATCATCTCAGAAGCCTAATTAGCAGTGGTAATTAATGCGGCCATGCCTTTGATAATGTGAACAGATCTCACTATGACACTTTTTGACGAATATGATATGACTTACTCTCCACAAGGGACGACATTTTCTTTGTCACCAAAGGTGGGATTATAGTCTAATGAATAACGTAGGGGACAACATTTTCTTTCGCACTAAGTGTCCTTTATTCACATTGATGATTATGAACGGCCCCTTACCCCGGTGTAATGTTTTTGAGTGTTTCTGTTTTTGAGTGTTTCCCCTCATTGTTTGGGAACGCTCAAAAATAGATTGACGAGTTTTTCTGTGTATCCCTCCTATTGAAAAGTCATGGTCTCTCTAGCTGCCTATTGTTTGGAAACACTGAAACATGGGGAACAACCACAGATGTTACACCGGCCCTTACCATAAATCTAACAATCCCTGAACAATCATTGAACAATAGAACGAATTCTACTACTATAGTTTTACCTGTTGTTGTGGGACAAGGGAGACTAGTGTCTCGTGACAGTAGTACGTAGGGGACACCATTTTCTTTCACACCAAGTTTCCCGTCCTCGTTTTCTTTTAACATTGCAGAAGTTGATGGGACTTTTCACAAAATTCAAGCCCATGATCCGTGCGGAAGATTATTGTTGGAATGGCAACCCATAGTTCATATATTTCATCATAATTTATGCAGTCTGATGTTGCAAATTCTCGGAGAGAACACAATAAGTCAGTTATATTATTTGCAGGACAATCATTCATCATTCGTTCATTGGCTCGCAAGACCCCCCAACTCCCTTGCGCGATCTCGAGATTGCCGCGCAATTATAGGATCCTAAGAATGCGCAGCGCAATCTTAAGATAGCGCAGATCGGTAAAATGCGCGGAACACATCGATTGCATGAATGATGGTCTGTACCGGGCGCGAAATTTTTTTCTGCAGGATACTTCTGCCACAGTGTACATCTGACAGCCAATCACAATTGGCGCGATCTTTGACGTCACACTGTTTATTTATGCATGATAATGCAAATACAATGGACGATACCGAGTCGCATGCCGAGTGCCACTTCAACTGTGAATGTGACAATAGTTCATTGTCTGACCCCAATTATGCTCAACTCAAGGTTTGTGTCGTAGTGTTTAGGAATGAATTGCACAGATTCATTGTAAAATTGATGATATTATGCGTACAAAAGAGGCATCAGCTGATCTGATCGCTACATTGCAGTGCATGCATTGATTTGTGAAATTTTAAGGGGCAGTGACACTGCAGTGTTGCCAATGTTGATAATTATTAAAGGGACAGTGTATCCGATGTCTCGCGATTTGTGAAATTTTAAGGGGCAGTGTCACTGACAGTGTTGCCAATGTTGATAATTATTAAAGGGACAGTGTATCCGATGTCTGCTGTTGAAGGTATCAGGCCTATTTTGGTAGTTTGAACATTGTTGAAGGGCCATTGTATAAAACACATTTTGACAAGCAAACAAAATAAATTGAATGGTGGCGCCACCTATGCATATACAGCAGAACTAGTTACACGGTTGACAGATAAACATTCAACCTCGGCTATTTTGCCGAGCACAGTGCGCCTTTAACAGACAAGTCCAATAAATACAGTCCACTCGACAATGAAAATACATGTTAAGATACTGCAAATAAATATATTTTAGCTAATATACTCCTCTAACCATTTGCTAACTTGTTCTTTCCAAGATTATCAGAACACGTGGCATTGTTGACATTATTGCGCCATGTGGAAAGATGATGTCAACAAAGACACGTGCTTGCCTTGAATTCTGATTGGCTGTCAGATGTACACTATGGCAGAAGTATCCTGCAGAAAAAAATTTCGCGTACCGGGCGGTAGGCCTACCAGTAAGCGTCTTTTTCTCACAGAATCAACGAAAAAAACTTGTTCGTCTTCTACAATACTTTTCCCTAAATCATCCAGACCGTAAAGCAATAATATTCACCGATTACATGATGGCGAACAGCAATCCCAACGCTAGTATTTCGGAACAAACTACTCATGCTGGTATAACCGCGGCAAAAGCACGAAAAGCAGCGACAGGAAAGTGTCCAAACGCAAGGTAAAACGTCGTTCATTTGTAAAGTACGCCCTCTCGCGGAGAACGACTGACCCCGTCTTGGCCATTCCAATGTTAGTGCCCTTAAACAAACGATCACTGCGACAGAGGAGAAGGTGACAGCACACATAACTTCCGAGAAAAGGATTCGTCCGTCAACTCGACGCCTTACTGCAGGACGATTTGCCGGCCAACGTTTCCATGACATCGTCAGCGACCGGTTGGATGAAAGAGGAGACGTCTCATCACTGGTTCGAAAACGTATTGGAACGATTCGTCAACGCCAACCAGAACTAGCGATTCCTTCTACTAGTTGATACCATGGAGGTATTATTGAGAATACCTCCATGTTGATACATACCGTGTTCATCGCCTGGATGATTTCGGCGAGCGAGTCACGATGTTTGGGGGGATATACTCGATTTCATACCGGCAGGCTGCACTTCCCTCGTCTAGCCGCTCGATCTAACTGTCATGAAATCCTTTAAGCCCCTTAGGTCCAAGTGGAAGAATTGGAAGAAGGAAAACACTGACGACGAAGGACGCTGTGATCAGATAACACTACGTGAGGTTGTTACGACAATTAGTGACTCCTGGGGTGCCGTACCTGCAGAGGCAACGTAGTCTCCTCCAAACAAACGTGGTGTATGTACGATTGACATCTGGCCTTTATATCGTGGGCATTCTACGATTAATGAACAGCCAATCAGGAGTCCGTTATAGTGAAGGAGGTTAGGTTGTTGATCTTTTGTTTTAATATATGGTCACTGTCCGCTCGTCCCCGCTCCCCGGGCGCCCGCCCGCCCGCCCCCCCCCCTCCGATTCCACCCTACCATAGACCCCGCATTTAGGCCCTACCCTTTTTAGTCCAAATGCTTTGAATTACCGAACATCTGGTTATGCGCTCCGACCGTGCGACCCGACCAGTACGAACTGCCGGTGTAAAAGTAGAAAATGTCCCCTGGAAAAAGTGTCCGGCCCTATTGTATTCTGCTATAATAATAATATTTTTATGGTCCTATTATCTGGTCTATCGAGACCATGACTAACAATGCAATAGCTCAGAGATTGAAGCGCATAATAGAATCCTTTGTTTCCCGGACATTCTATCCTAGGACATGTTAAACTTCTACACCGGTCCAGTGTAATCGTTATTGTAGTCCTCTGAAGATATCAGCCCGAGTTAGCTTGCAAGCACAAGGAAAATAGTGGAAGAGTACCCTCCCCTGATCCCCACCCATAAACGTGCCCGCCCACGGACCCCAACCACACCACGCCTTTGGCTGCACATTGATTTTTTTACTCTCTCCGCCTCACGTTTGATTGGAAATGCCCCCAAGCTCAGGATGATAGGCCTACTTTTTCCTATTCCGCTGGGTGATGAGTCAACCGAACGTAATCACGACGCCAACAGAGGTTCTTCGAATGCATTGCGAAAGTGACGAAATCAGCGCCTCTAGTCTCAAGATTGCGAAATGCCCGGTTAGCAGAATTTCTTAAGAGTCGGACCTCAATTCATTTGTCGTAATATATCGCTTACCATCGGGACGAAATGGATTCTACCAGTAACAATAATGATACAGGTAATAGCATGGTTAATGAAGATTTAGCAGGTATCAATATTATTGTGAAGTTTTCTTTACATAATCGACATTGGCGGCGTTTGGCCAACCAAACCAGCCAGCCCCTTTCGGTACAGCCTGCATACAATGTCAATAACAATAACATAGGCCTATGCACATGATGCATCGAATGTAACTGAAATGAAATGCATGAACAGCAGGCAGCTGCTGTGCAGACTGACAGAGGTATAAAGTTATTTATGGACCCTTGACATTTAATAATAAGCGGAATCTTGATTTGTTTGCTTGTTTCACCTATAGGAGATGGGTAGGCCTATTACTTAGTATTGGTATTATTGTTAATGTTATGTTAGGTGAGCACACTCACTGACGCTCACAGTCACACTCATGGGCCATCATGGCCATGGCCATGCAGACGCAGTGACAGTGTGGGCTATTATAAATCACATAAACTGTGAGATGCAAACTTGTGATATCGCGATATGGGTAGGTAATCATTAAGTGCATCTCACGGTTTATTATAAGCCCACAGTGTGACGACAATCACAATTGAATAATGTCGATGCCAAAATCATGAAATGCGAGTATCGTATAGTGAGGCTATAGTTTTGTCCAAGTTGTTACGTAATCTTGGAAATCTGGACTTTTACTACAGCAAATACATTACACTTATTTACAGTCATAGGCTTACTCTGAAAAGGTTCCCTTCAAACTTGGTACATGTGCAAACAAAATTGGCATTTGGATTGTGAAAAATAAGGATGCAACTGTGACTCTTTCCCGTTTCCCTCTCTCTGCAACCAAACAATGGAGAGAATAAAGTTTTAATCCTTCTCGTATTGTTCTGGACACTCTCCACGCATGCGAGGAGTTTGGTCAGGGTCTTTCTCGAAACTGTCTATTGTACTGCCACATCGTGAGAAGATGATGGTATGGTACAAATGTAGATAGCCATGGTATCTAGCACTGCATTTACAGAAGCTTAGCAGCCCACCAGGCCAGGCCTACCGGTACATTAATTTAGTTAATGAATTATGAGTGACTTCCTCACGCACGCTGTTATTGCAACTGAACCACTGAGGACCAGGAATGGTTATTAAAAGTGGACCCACAATGATTATGATGACAGTACAGTACTGCCACTTTTTAAAGGGTAATTAAATTAGCGCTATGTCTGCATGACAGAAATAGTAAAATGGGGATACAAAGCAGACCTGGCGATATATTATCGTGCAATGTTAGCATCATTGGGAATTGCCATTCTAAATTTTAACTTCTTCATCTTTGCGCAAATTCTGGCTGCATAGCAGCCATCTTTGAAATCTTTTTTCCGATTTCATTGCCAATTGGTTGTATGCAGAGGTACAAATAATACCCAAAAGATTGAGAAGCAGATACACTGCCACTAAAAGTGACTGACAATAATCTTCAGATTGTGGCATGTGACCTCTTTGCTAGACCGTCTGACCCAGATGTGTTTGCCTTCTCTTTTACAGGCTGCACCAGCAAGTAGGCCTGAGGCAACTTCTCAACCTGTGAACAATAGGAAGTCAGTCAAAGCTAAGGTATGTGTGTGACCAAGTTTCCATCACCGAATTCTTTTTAGACCTTGAGATTGTTCAGACTTTACCTGTCATGTCCAATCTGTCATCATGACTTTATGGGAAAACCTGTGGCATGTTTGTCAAGGTTCCGCAGCAAAACATCCCCATAGCATAATGCTGCCACCTCCGTGCTTCACAGTCGGTATGGTGTTCTTTGGATTACCACACCCCCCCCCCCCCCCCGTTTTGCCAAACGTACTGCTGGTAGTTGTGGCCGAAGACTTCGCTTTTAGTCTCATCAGACCAAAGAACACTCCTCCAGAAGGCTCTGTATTTGCCCACATGTTCTCTCGCAAACTTCAGCCTTGCTTCCCGGTGGCGTTTTTGAAGTAAAGGCTTCTTTCTTGCCCTGCAGCCTCGTAGTCCACTACGATGCAGGACCTTCTGGACAGTGGACAGTGACACATTTGTCTCTGTAGCTTCTAATTCCTGGCAGAGGTGTTTCTTGGTCGTCTCGGGGTTAATGTGCACCTTTCTAACCAATGTGGGCTCATCTTTGGCTGTCAGCTTGCGCTTTCTTCCTGACCTTGGTAAGGTTGCTGCTGTCCCTGGGTCCCTGTACTTCCGCTTTATTGTCTGAACTGACGCCCGTGGCATATCAAGCTGCTTGAAAATGACTCTTAGTGAAGTACCAGACTGGTTCAAGTGGACAGGCGACTCTATCAGATCTTGAGAGTACTCCTTTGACTTCCCCATGATGGCTCTAAGCTGGCAAATGACCTGAGCAGAAACCCAGTCCCTTTAATACTGCTACAGTGGCGCCACCTGAGCTATGACATAATCATGATGGTCAACAGGTAGTGGAGACAAGATAAAAGCCATTGCATAACATATTTGCCCACCTCAAGGCCAAACAACTTGTAGATAAGGTAGGTGTATGTAAACTTATGACACTCTGAAATATGCATTGTTCTCAAATAGAGCTCATAAAAACAATGAAATTAATGAAACAGAAGTATGTTTTTTAGTTGATGACGAGATGTGATGATAGACTTCCTGTAAACTATATACTATTCCCGCGTTCTGTAGTTGCAGAGAAAGAGACAAGGTTATATCATCCTTTGAATTGTATGTAAACTTTCGAGCACGACTGTACTATCTAATTTTTGCCTTGGCCTCCAGAAATAATAGTGTATTTTCAAATTCTTTCTTACCAAACCTGAGTGTGTGTTATTATTGCACCACTAATATCCAATTTGATAACCAGTACGCATGTACCCAATGGTTTGGTTGTCTAATTTTCTAATTGTAATTTCTAATTCTAGTGTAAAAGTCAATAGTTCCCTTTTTTGTCATGGTAATGTTGTGGCATTTTCTATTCTTGGCTCACATGGGTGAGCTTATATCCTTACGATTTCATCTTGTCCAGCATTGTTGGTTTTGACTTTGTCTGTCGTTAAGCACTTTTATCATATACCCTAAGTGCAGTGATCTGGCAGACGTATATGATAAATAGAAAACTGCACGAGTGTCTGATCCGAGTATCCAGATTGCACTCGATGATTTTCTACGCAGGGTGAGAGCTTTTCAAGCCGTAGAAAATCATCTCGTGCAATCTGGATACTCGGATCAGACACTCGTGCGGTTTTCTTATTGTTTGTACATGTACATGTAAGAAGCACTATCAATGGAAACACGTACCACTTTTTTCAGAAAAGAAAAGCCCAGCAAGGGAAAAGCAAGCAAGGCGAAGGGTAAGAAATGTTTATTAGATTCAAGTTGCCGTGTTGGAAATAACAGTGGTCATAAGATATATAGAAAATGTAGCACTTGTCTTCATGGCATCATTGCATCACATCATCAGGAGGATAGGATTTTTGATAGAAATTTGCAACCATAAGCTGATTTAGAAATTTGCAACCATAAGCTGATTTAGAAATTTAATTTGCGGAGCAAAAACAAACAGTTATGTGATATTTCCATTGAAATAATGGACTCCTCGGAGTGCATGATGCAATGAGATTACAAAGAAACATTTAGCCAAATGTTCAGTTGTTGAAAGGTTTAATGAGGAACTGACCCCTGTATCCTCATATCCAATCGGGGGGGGGGGGGGGACAATTTGGTCGCATGGCCATCAAAATGAAATGTAATTGACTTATTTTGCAGGAGACTATTGCGCAGCTGAGAGAATAGACAACTACGACCCCAAAAACAACACGTATTACATAAAGTGGCAAGGATATGATGCGTCCCACAACTCATGGGTGAAAGCGGAAGACGTAACTTCTCCTCTCATCTCTTCTTACAAAGAAAAATTAGGTAAATCATGATTGAAAGGATTATGGCTGTGTGCTCTATGCAGTTGATGTTGTAGTGGTTGTGAGTCAGGCTGATGCAGCAGTTTCTTAGAGGTAGTGCCCAATTCGAACAACTGTAGCTTATCACATAATTATCGTTTATCAGAATTGTGGAGTCAAAAGGAAGGATTGACAATCAATTTATTGAAATTCCTTCAGATGATACATTAAAAGATGTCATAAAACTCACCTGTCCATTCAAAAGGCTTTTGTATTGCAATTACAGAACGGTTTCTATTCAATAAAAACACTTCGCTGGTGAGAAAATTGTTGGGAACACTTCAAAGCAGTGGAAGTCTTTCGTTCAAAGGCATCTCAAACTAGTATGAGGTTGCAGCATGAATGCAGTGTAATTGAGATTTGCTTGTTTTCTTCGCCTTAATTCCATATATTTTGGTAGTGTACCCTTGAAGAAAATGATATGATGTCGTGTGATACTAATATCTGCATAATAGTGGTTCTTTTAATTTCCTCTATTTTAGGTTCAGGAACGCACAAGAAGTGATGCACCTCATGTCAATTTATGTGAATTTGTGCAAATCCTCCCACCTGTGTTTTTTTGTTCAGTGGAATTCACGTATTTCGGTATTCCTTCTTCACCTCCACGCATTATTCATTCTGACATAAACTCACATGATCACTTTTGATGAAAGATTACATAATGGATAATATTGAATTGGCACAAATATAGTAACAATGTAAACTTATCATATCTTTCAAAGGTCTCATTAAAAGTAAATGTAAGTTACATGTACATGTACTGTGGAATTATTGTTTTTTCAGACAATCTGTGGCTGTTGTATACATGTATCATTCAATAAACGTGGCGTTTTTCATATTATTAGATACATATAGTCTTGCCTTTATCTTTGCTACCTCACAGCGACTTGACTACATGTATTATAAGGGACCATCTCAAGTATTTTGAAGCCTAAAAGACTACGGGTAAGTCATTTAGTCTTTTTGAGTGTGGTCACACCCAAGACTAAGTGACTTGAGTCATTTTTGCTTCAAAAAACATGTACCTGTGAGATGGTCCCTGAATTCATACCTTGAGACAATATCCAGACCGGCACTTGATACTGAGTTCCTCTTGAATTGGCATCAATAGAGAAGTCTGGCTACATGTGCTAGGATTGCAAATTACAGCGTACTTTACATGTACATTGGACTTGGAGCCTCCCTCGGTGGATACCTCTCTAATAAGGACACCGGTGCTGAATTGGTTTGGGTGGAATTCCACAACCAGGACGCCTTTCAATTGCGGACGATATTGGAGTGTCCGAACAGCAAGGTAACACTTTACTTTAGACAACGTCACGTCCAACAAGAATACACCTGCCACATACGGAAATACTGCCTTTGAAGACGTCATTCAGAATGTTTGGGTTACTTAAGGATTTGTCACACCCACCCAGAATATACACAAGATGTCATTGAAAATGCTTAAAAAAATGTCACATCCAACCTGAATACGCCTGATCGTATGGAAATACCGTCTCTGAAGACATTGTCCAGAATGGTCGGTTTACTTTCGACACAATGTCACATCCAACCTGAATACGCCTGATCGTATGGAAATACCGTCTCTGAAGACGTCATCCAGAATGGTCGGTTTACTTTCGACACAATGTCACATCCAACCTGAATACGCCTGATCGTATGGAAATACCGTCTCTGAAGACGTCATCCAGAATGGTCGGTTTACTTTCACACAATGTCACATCCAACCTGAATACGCCTGATCGTATGGAAATACCGTCTCTGAAGACGTCATCCAGAATGGTCGGTTTACTTTCGACACAATGTCACATCCAACCTGAATACGCCTGATCGTATGGAAATACCGTCTCTGAAGACGTCATCCAGAATGGTCGGTTTACTTTCGACACAATGTCACATCCAACCTGAATACGCCTGATCGTATGGAAATAATGACTCTGATGATATCATTCAGAAGAGTTGGGTTTACCTACATGTACGATATAATGTCACTTCTAACCAAAATACTGCAGCTGCATATGGTATGTAATTCAGAATGATGGTTTACTTGAGACAATGTCACATCCAACCAGAATACACCTACCGCATACTGAAGTACAGTCTTTGAAGATGTCATTCAGAGTAGTTTGATTTTTCTCAGTAATCCAACAGCCCGCTACATGTATACATATACATGCAGGACAATACAATGGTCAGTCACTTCAAAGCGTGGCCTTCAGGGGATGGCACAAGGACAAGGGCAACTTGAATACACAACCTTTCTCAGTCAAGATGAGGCAGATGCTACTTGACCATACACATCTTTGACACCTGTCTGCTCATTTCCGGCAAAAATTGATGTTTCTTTATACATGTAGGCAGCCTGATAGTATCAGCTGTGTTCACCCAAGGTGAGCAACAATGAAAACAAGTGCATGTATTTTGATGCAAGAATCATTTTATTGCTGCTGAAATTCACATTCAGCCAGTAATACAAATCTGCTTATACATAATTGGTGGATTCACAATATATCAGATTACACAAAAGGCATTTTCCAAGGTCCCTAGTGGTCCGGCAATAATTCTAAGTCGTTTTGGGAGTTGCAGGACCAGGGGTAGGGTCAGGGGTGGGGTCAGGGGTGGGGTCAGGGGTGGGGTCAGGGGTGGGGTCAGGGGTGGGGTCAGGGGTAGGGTCAGGGGTGGGGTCAGGGGTGGGGTCAGGGGTGGGGTCAGGGGTGGGGTCAGGGGTGGGGTCAGGGGTGGGTGGGTCGGGGGTGGATGAAAAGGGGCAGGTGAGCCAAAAAATGAATGCGGAGGATACATGATGTAACACTGCAAGAAGTACCTGCCATATTTTATTCAAATTTTTCAGACGTAGGCGAGTAATCGCATATTTTCATTGTTGACCTTTGGCCCCCTATTGGCCAAACCGTAAATCGTATGACGCCACGATTCAGTCTCTGAGTAAAGGTCACCCAAGGGTATATATACCAAGTTTGAGTTCAATAGCCTCAGCGGTTACAAAACGAGCCACCATTGACTAACAGCGGTGCGGTCGGCGAACTTTGACCTATCTTACTTTGAAAATTAGGTCAAATCAAAAACCCGGAGGATATGTGATGTCCCATTAGTAGAAGTACCTACCATATTTTTTTCAAATTTTTCGGACCAGTAATAAGGGAGAAAACGCATTTCTTCATTTTTTACCTTTGGCCCCCTGGTGGCCAAACCGTGAAACATATGAAACCGCGTTTTGGTCTCTGAGTAGTGGTCACCAAGGGGTACATGTGTACTAAGTTTCAGTTCAGTGGCTTCAGAGGTAACAAAACGTGCCACCCATGTCTAACGACGACGGACGCTGCGTGATGGTAAAGGCTCACAGGTGAGCCAAAAAGGCTACAAAAGGCATCCTCCCACCCAAGCAGGCCTTTTCCGCTCCACTACTCTCCATCGTTACGCTTAGGATTTAGGTGACAGATGTACTGCAAAAGTACCTCGTGCCCAGGGGCTTCGGCGCGAAAGTCCCAGTGCATAAGACATATGCAATGCAAGGTCCTGGAAACGAGGTTGATGCTGGCAACGCCACCAAGACGGAATTTGGCGGCAATTTCTTTAGGCTACACTGGAACCACAGTGAAGTTACTCTGACGACTATCACTATGACAACAGCCGTTGAAAATTCAGTTTAAAAATCGTTTTTTTTAAAGGGACACTAACCCGACCTCAACCCCGATTTCAGTAAGAATACACTCCCCTCGTGAGTCCTCATTCATTCAGATAGGCTATGTATGCCCTATCCTGGCGCTGTGCATTTGCCATTGTCAAGATAGGGGTGATCTGTCATTTTCATTTCGGGCTGGGCAGCCTGAGTGGTAATATGAGAAGTCAGGTTAGTGTCCCTTTAAAGTGTGGGTAAAACATGATTGAGAAACTAAATAGAGCCCAACACTACAGGCTCCTCTGCACACAGGCCAGCACCAGCATAGGCCTGGAAGCATGCGGATGATGCACACACACTGCCCAGTGCATTATCACATGGTCCTCCTGTGAAATGTCAACAGTGAATAATCTGCACCAGAATGACATAATTTTGAGAGAAATTGGAGAAATTAATATTTCTTGTTGTACTATAGTTCATGAACAATGAAACTAACAGTGATCTTTGAGTTGGGAAGGTTTATAGTGGTTAAAATTTGGACTTTACCTTTAACTAAGTTTTCTCTCAGCTGCTCAGTGTCACTCTCTGTAGTAATCTGACCAATTGTGCAATAACCACAAGGGCCTCTAGCAATAAATGGGAGAGGGGTTAATGCATTGCTAAAATGGGGTCTGGTCTGCTCTCACTCTGTAGTTACACCTGCCTTGGAAGTTCTTAGAGTTCTAGTGTTGTAAGAGGGGCAGGAGGAGGGGAGGAGGTGGGGTCAGGGGTAGGGTCAGGGGTAGGGTCAGGGGTGGGGTCAGGGGTGGGGTCAGGGGTGGGGTCAGGGGTGGGTGGGTCAGGGGGGGATGAAAAGGGGCAGGTGAGCCAAAAAATGAATGCGGAGTATATATGATGTAACACTGCAAGAAGTACCTGCCATATTTTATTCAAATTTTTCAGACGTAGGCGAGTAATCGCATATTTTCATTGTTGACCTTTGGCCCCCTATTGGCCAAACCGTAAATCGTATGACGCCACGATTCAGTCTCTGAGTAAAGGTCACCCAAGGGTATATATGTACCAAGTTTGAGTTCAATAGCCTCAGCGGTTACAAAACGTGCCACCATTGACTAACAGCGGTGCCGTCGACGAACTTTGACCTATCTTACTTTGAAAATTAGGTCAAATCAAAAACCCGGAGGATATGTGATGTCCCATTAGTAGAAGTACCTACCATATTTTTTTCAAATTTTTCGGACCAGTAATAAGGGAGAAAACGCATTTCTTCATTTTTTACCTTTGGCCCCCTGGTGGCCAAACCGTGAAACATATGAGACCGCGTTTTGGTCTCTGAGTAGTGGTCACCAAGGGGTACATGTGTACTAAGTTTCAGTTCAGTGGCTTTAACGGTAACAAAACGTGCCACCCATGTCTAACGACGACGGACGCTGCGTGATGGTAAAGGCTCACAGGTGAGCCAAAAATTAACCAGCAGCAGGTACCCCCCCTCAGTCATGGTTAAGTTCGTCCCGAGGGCCGGAACATCGCTGTATCGTCGAACAGTTGGCAGATTCCTGAGCGCCAGACGAGCAAAAAAAAACTCTCACTGAACAGTTTTGCCTCAGTTGACACTTTTTGCCATATGACGTCATTTTAGGGTCGTCACAACACCTGATTTGCGGCGTAGTTTCCCAATAAACTGCATTGGAAGTTCGAACTTTCACCAGAAAAAGTCACCTTATTCACAAACATGCTTCTTGAGAACCTCTGCAAGGGCCTTAAGAGATGCCACAGAGTTCCGAAAACGTTAGCATCTCGTGGCATACTTTGTTAGCTTTGAGTGACATTTGGGGACACTATACCCTTTTAGACAAACTTAGACCAAATCAAGTCGAAAAAGATCGGGATTTCTGAAATAAATCCGGCTTCAAAGGGTTAATTACACGTACTCAATGCCAATGTCATCACAGTCCTCCTCCTCCTCAGAGCTAGACGCATCCTCCTCCGAATTTGATTCTTCACCACCAGGTTGCACCTCCCCTTCCTCAAAATCCACCACGATCTCTATGTCAGTGTCTATACATTCAAATACATCTGTTGCTTCTAGGAGAAGGTCTGTGTAGAATTCCTTTGATTCCAGCAGCAACATCACCAATCCATGGTTTTCTTAAATAGAAGGAGAGCTGGACATTAAAATTCTGAAGTCATCAACAAAGGTAATGCACATACATCTGCAAACCAATAGTTTATGTCTGTCCAGTTAGATTAATGAAAGGCATTCGGTTTGAATTAATTCAAAGCAGGTCGTAGTACATTTGTATTAGTAAACTGAACCTGAGCTGGGAAAGAACGAAGTTGCAGTCAGATCCAGATCTGCATCCACAGCCCAGGTTAATTCAGAGGTAGTGCCACAGCAAGACAAGTACATGTATGCATCAACCTCCACAAATGTTGGGTAAAAAAAATTGCATGGCCACTACCTTGGTTTTTGATGGCCTCATTGTTCACGGTATTGATTCTGTCTTCCAAGGTGTTGATTTTTTTCTTGAAGAAAAGAACAGTTGATACCATCTCTTGAATGAGCACAGGCAATTCCTCGATGTACCTGGTCATGTGTTCATGTATATCAACTATTTTCTTCTTCAAAGCAAATGTTTCTCCCTTGTTTCCTGAATTGAAGAAACAAATATTAGGACTACAGGCTAAAAGTTTCTTGCTCCATCCCTCCTACATGTACATACGAAACTCTGGTAAAAATACATGCTGGATATGTCAGAAATGTGACTATAAGATTGAGGCGCAACTTAACATTTTACTCGCAACCAATGCTACATTGCAACCAAATTGTGTTAAATGTACAAGGTAGAATGTACTTTACATCACTTGAAGACCAATGTACCAGTAAGTCTAGAGCAAAATGCCGACCCAGGCTTTAAACCTCAAATTGCTTGATAAACAACAGCTGGATCAATTTCTCTGAACAATCGAAAATGACTGCAGGACATTACCACTTGGAGTTATTTGTGTTCTGGACTTTGTGTTACATGTACGAAGTGAAGTTTGTGGGTAAATGAATATGAAGTGAATGCCAACCTGCAGGATTATGCCAAGGCAACAAATAGTCCTCTTGCGTGACTTCGTCCACAGAAACATGACAGCAGACTAACACAATGCTGAAGTTGCTTTCTCTCCTTTTCAAGACACTTTCGTAGAGAAGCCCGACTCTTTGAAGCATCTGAAATGAAAATGATAAACTTTTAAACTGATCGATATAGCAGTGAACTCGACATGCATCGTAACTGCACAAACTGCTAATATGAAGAAAGCCCCTTTAATACTGTCGTGTTAATTGCTCTCTTTCAAATCATGTCATGTTATTTAAACCAATGAACTTTATAAGAATCTGAAAAGAATGAAAGTGTGTATATAATTAAATTGAAAAACTCCCGAAGATAGGGCGAAGATAGGGCAGAAGGCTGGAAAACCTGGTCAACAAACTGGGTTGACCATGGCACAAGGGAAAACCGTGGTGTTCTTGCAGCTTCTATCTTCAGCTCCAGACTCTGAATCACATTCTAGAGAACAAATTGTGTTTTGATTAAATAGCTGTGTTCCTTCAGTTATTTTTAGTGCCTGTTACATGTACACTTTGAAAACAAATTTATCTCCTACAAATATGTCATACCTGATAACAGCTGACGACGCACATGAGACACAAACTGCACATGATGAACTATGTTTTCCCATTTTCCTAAGTATTGACCTCAATACTGGCTCCCGCACCTCCTCCCAACTCTCCTCTTGTCTTTGCTTCCGGTCAGCATGCGCAACAAAATGCCTTTTCTTCCATTCAGATTCAGTGCCTGGCACTTCAGTACTATTGGAAGCCCGAATCCCATTCAGAAGCTCCATAAGTTCAGCTCTCACTATAAATTAAAAGTGCATTGATAAATACTACCGGGAAAGAAAAAAAAAGTTCTTAAGTGTTGATTCGAAAATACCATTATTTGCCTTAATCAGCAGCCAGTGTTGCCCAATTAACCTTTAAAAAAGAATAAATCATTTGCAAACTATAACCTGACTTGTGATCAACACAAAATTCAAAATTTAGATGAATCAGTTCATGTCGTTTGACCTCTGCAGCCGTAAAAAGTATGGTAGGTTCAAATCGGAAACTTACTCCTTATAAAATACACAACTTGATTTGTGTCTTGGAATAGAGCCAACTAGCTGATGAATAAAAAGACCTTAAAAAGACAAATCACAAACCTTGCTGGAACACTTGAAAATCGAAAGGTGCATCGATTTCTACTTCATGATTACTTGGTTGCAATTCCTCAGGAAAGTCCTTTAGTTTCTCTGGAAAAACAAGCAATTTTGAAATTACGGCCAAATGCAGATTACGCCAGAAAAGATGCAATTTCTTCCATGGAATTTCTTACATAAAAAGGGTGGAAAAGACTAATTTTTCTGGTTTGATTTTAAAGATTGGTGAGAAATTTTAAAGAGGTATAGCAGTGATAGGGTTGGATTTGTAGGCATAAACCATTTGTCCAGAACATGAAATTATCAGTTAATTGCACTAATGTAAGCCTAGTCTAGCAGCAATATTTTTCCATGTATAAAGCCCAATTGAATATTGATGGCTCAGACGAGGTGAAGGCATTTGTCAACCAAAAACAATCTACCTGTCGTTGAGGTTTTTCCCCCCTTTTCTTTCTCTTCTGGGAACTGATGGACCATCTATAGCACCATTTATGTCCCTGGATGGAGCCTTCACATATGGCTTTAAGTTCTTTTTAGGATAGGTTTTCCTCTTTCTCCTGCGATAGGAGGCAGCCAACTCTTTGATTCGTGCATAATGCCCTGCATTCTCACCAGAAGGATTGTCATCATTACCATTGGATGATGCTGAAAAACAAACACATAAAGTGACAAATACTAATAATAGTCAAAACTATGACTTAGCCTAGACAAAATACAGCCTCCATGCAGGCTACACCCGATCTATGATTTTAACGAACACGAAGCTTTAGAAGGCCTTAAGACAACTTCAGACAATGCCAATAGTTAAAGGGGAGGCGCCTGATTGGCCACATCCTTGCCAATGAACCTACATGTGGTTGCAAAACAGGAAGACACAAGGTTGGCCTCGGGATGAGCAGAGCCTAATCAACGATAGCCCATTTGAATACTCTCGATGTTCTACGCTCCAATCCGCCATTGAGTCGAGTATCTGCGCCAATAAAGGTAGGGAATTCCTGCGCAACGAGTTTAAGCTTACTACTATGCAGATACGGTCTATCGCAGTGCTATTTTTAGGAATGTCTAACGTCAGGGCTGTAGCCGGGGGGGGGGATCAGGGGGTTCGAACCAACCCCAGCTTGAGAAAAGGATCAGCTGAGGACAGTCAAAAATACTTTTCTACTGAGCTTTGTAACACCATGATTCTATCCAAATGGGCCATTGTACGATAGAGTGACAGGCCTTTCAATTACGTGGAGACCTCTACACCCTGTATTTTTTTATCCTATTTTGAGGGACATGTTTTTTTGCTTTTTGGCTTAATTTGGAGACATTTCATCACGCCAATTTGCCTGAACAGCGATGTCATAAATCAAAGTTAGTGACTGATATCACCACATACACCAGAAAAATCATAATTTTAGGGGAAAACTTTAAAATGAGGCCATTTGGATGAGATTTGGTTATGTTAGGGGTCAAAAAACGCTTCAGTTCAGGGGGGTCATATTTAAAAAAAAACGAAAAAAAACCACCTAATTTGGGGACATCCTGTACGGTAACGGTAACGGTGTAGGAATCATGTAATTGAGAGGCCTGAGTGACCTTATACAGTCCTTCGTAACTGGGAGTGCTGACCTGCCAGATTTCGGTCTCATGTTCACGGGCTCAGCACCTTCGTTGCTCAAGAAATAGGCGAAGAACCCCCCTCATCAAGACATCACATGGAAATAATTAATGCGATGACAGGGTAATCGGCCTGGGAAATATTGAAACGCCACCATATTTGAGGCCACAATAACACAATTCATGAATTACCTCTTTTGGCAGAAGGGCAGGGCAGGCGGTATTTGCACCATGCCACCACGGGCACCACGCCACCACGCGAACAGGCGGAGCGATCATAATGACGATATCAAAATAGCGGTCGATTAATTGGATCATGGTTTCTTGGAACAATTATAGATGGCGTTGGCTGCTATCCTAGCTTCTCTGATGCCCGTTCTTGGGATTATTGGAATAAAGGCGTACGCCAACTACGGAAATACGTACTGAATTACCGTTGAGTAACTAGACCTACTCCAACTGACGACTGACCTGCAAAAACCATACGAGTACGAGTGGGTTATATAGTCTCCCTTTAAAGGGGTGGCCGTTCGTTTGGGTGGGGTGGGTTGGGGGGGGGGGGGGGGGGAGGAGTTAGATTTATCAATTCAATTCAATTTAATTCAATTCAATTTATTGCACAACTATCAAAGGATAAGACAGTATGGCAGTACATATATATACAACTACAACACATACAAAAATATTTTTAAAAGAAAGTTACATGTATATGGTAATTAAAATAAGACCACTAGTGCCCCTGAAGAGCTGTTTGTCTTTCTTCAAAGGCTTTCGAGATAAAAATAGCGGTATCTAAAATAATCTTGTTGTCAGTACTACTCATAATAGAAATAAAATCCAGATTTGAAAATAATTGACTACATTTATAAAAATTTATATTTGTGAGATACTCGTCTCTTAATTTATTGTTAGAGGGACATCGTGCAAAAAAGTGGAACTCGTCCTCGACAACGTTACACCCAAAAGGACAGAGACGCTTTTCTAACTGAGTACCAAAATGTCTACCTTTTTCGATGAGTAGGTTGTGATTGCTAAGGCGAAACTTAGCCATTTTTGAAAACAACCCCCTGTTTTTTAGAACATTAAGGTAGGGCTCAAGTTGGTACTCAGTTTTAAAAGTTCTGTAGGTTCTGAGTTTGTTTTTTTGACTAGAATTTGACCTTTTGTCATTTTGTAATACAGAGAAGAAATGAGAATGATACAATAATTCGAGTGAATTTGATACATTAGTACTACTAGACGAGAGATCGAGATTTTTCTGAAATTTAGTGTTTAACACATCAATAGTTGCTGATACAGATTTGTTGATACTACAGGACGAAGTGAGCTTTTTGTCAACTTCATAAGCTTCATTAAGGATTGTATTACTGGAGTTTTTAACATGAGATAGGTAATCAAAAGTATGTTTGAACATAAATACAAGGAAAGGATATTGTCCTAGTTCTGCCTTCACTCCGCAGTTTGATGTAAATCTATTAACACCCAAGATCCATTTACAAAATTTAGACAATAATTGCTCAAATGGAAAACGATCCAGTTGTTTGACAAATTTATTGCTGTCGTTAATAAGTAGTGACTTGAGAAAAGCGAAACTCCAAATTTCACAGTTATACATGAGAATTGGCCTGATAAAGCTATTAAACAAACGAATAGCAGTACGAGGTTCTATTCGATTGGAGTTAATTGTTTTCATCAGAACATAAAAAGCTTTGGAGCCTTTTTTGGTAAGCACTTCAACTCCAGACTTAAAAGAGCCCTTGTAGTCATTTATCACTCACTCGAACACGTGTGCATAGTTTCAACATACTGTTGTGTGAGAGACCCTTATTGGCGACTTTGTGTAACTTTATCTTGCCTACCTAGCTGTTGCCTATAGTTTCCCATTAAAGGGGGACTATGTAGAAGCAGGGGGTCAAATTGGCCAACTTTAGCTGACTTATAAACAGAGTAAGGGCATTAGGTCTTATTTGATTCATCACTGAATGTATCCCTGTTACAGGCGTGACTAGGTTAGGACAAACTGTGAGAGGTGAGAGACTCACTGGCTACTTTGTGTAACTTTATGTTGCCTACCAAGATGCTGCCTATAGTGGCCCTTTAATGGACAAGTCTCTGTACAACACGAATTCGCAATAATAGGTCTCCGATCTATACTTTCTCCGCAGTGACAGTATTGTGATAACAATAATGGTGTGATAAGATCTCTCATGACAAACGGTTGGACACGGATGTACAGCGGCTTAATATAGCCCTGCTTTTTGCGAATGCCATTAACAAGTAATAAATACTCGTAAATCCCGTCAGGCAACAACGCAGTATACCAACATGCCATCTATAATTGGTAGATGTAACCACAACTCTCAAGTGTCTGTGGTCTGATGGTCTGTTTTGATATCGTCATTATGATCGCTCCGCCTGTTCGCGTGGTGGCGTGGTGCCCGTGGTGGCGTGGTGCAAATACCGCCTGCTGAAGGGCAGGCACGCCGGTCTAAGTCAATGAATGTGAAATTTTGAATTTATGGTTAGGGCCAGGGGGGGCGGCCTGCCCGCCCGGCAAGCGCGGCCACACAGGGTAGGTTAGGCCTAGGGGGTGGGCATGGTGGGGGGTGGGGGGGGGGGGGGATTAGGCCTACCGTTACATCAATGTGATATGTCAATGATTGATGACAAATAATGATGAAGATGTCCACGCATCGAGCATTTACATACATTTACGGCAGCAGCATGGGGATGCATCTCATTTATCAATACAGGTGGTAGGCCTAGCTTGGCACGTGCCCTGCTGGGCGACGGCCATGCTTTTTTCTCAGATCGATTTAGGACAATTAGGTGACAAAAAAACAACACCTTTGGCGACCATCTGGCTATACTTACCACCAAATTCCATGGTCATGATATTTGATGCGGTCCTAACTATGACATGGTCTACGTTTCATAGCCTACCGGTACTTCAAACCGTAAATAGCAATGGAATTGAGCAAAACTGAAATACTACAACACCATCCGATAAATCGAATGTCGCACGTTCTGTATCCCGCGAGATCTCGAAACTACTGCGCACAGGCGCGAGAAATTATATGATAGCTCAATTTGCCCCCTACCCCTTCAATTCAGCTCAGGCCCCTCGACTGACGACCTCCATCCCCCCCCCCCAAAATGTAAAATGATATCGTTTTTAGATTTGCTGTCGGTGTAGTCGGGGTTTGTTTGTCAGTCAAGGGGGCAACCGAACGGGGGGGGGGGGGGGGGGTCTCTAAGTTTCACGTGCCTGTGCTGCTATTTTAGTAGCGGCAGAGGCAGTGGCTAAAAAAGTAGCACGAGAAACGAGGATGAGCTGATATAGTTCCCCAGTAAAATGGGTTGCCGCAAATATTGACAACTTTAAAACTGTCGAAAACTTGCGTGAAGATTAATCAGAATAATTGAAGAGTCATGAAACTATATGATTACTACAAACCTATTGCAAATCTAAAACATTTATAGGGGCTGGTTTTGCGAATAGATGGATACCTTTGTTTACAAAAGACGTCACTCTGACGTCACGCATAACTTAAAAGATACTTCGTTGCTATAGTTCATCATTATCCCACTGTAGCGCAATGTCTGTTTAGTTCCACCCCTAGCTGAAAGGTGGGGCAGCCTGATTTGGATCGTGGGATATGTACGTAAAAGCCACTAATACCAATCGTAGATATACCACTATTGTTTGCGGAGAATGCACTGGCAGAGGTGGTGGAAAACGGATTCGATGTGGCCTTTCGAGCAGCTCCAGTTGAAGTTGGCCCACTGGAGGAGTTGGATGAAGACGAGGAATTAGGATTCGAATTCGTAAATATTGTAAGAGACGATATTGAAATTGACTAAGTGTTGTTGATTGGACTATAGTTCAGAGGGTTAAAAGAAATTAGCTTAGTGTCAAAATGAGAACTGTAATTTGAGAGCCATTTGAAAGTGTCTCCATAATATTCGCAGGATTTGTGCTCCAAAAAATGCATTGTTATACATGTAACTGTAAATTTTAGGCATCAATAACATTATCATCCAGTTGCATTTGTTTCTCTTTATTTCTCTTCAGGATTGCCCGGAAAATTCTCCCTCAGACAATTACAATTTGTTGTATTCCAGTTAAACGAAGCCAAATTTTTCTGTGATAGTATGCCTGACTCGGTCAGGGTAAGTGAAATTCGATCAAGAGGCACCCCTAAAATCAGGCCGAATTCAGATTTGAAGGCGTAATGACTGGAATTCTGAGGCACAAACGGATTTTTCATGCATTGCCTCCAAAAATCCTGTTAATGGTTTAGTGCAAGGCCTATATATAGACGCCTGCCAATTGAAAACAGGATCATGGAATCGTCGAAAAAATCGGGCGTTTGCCTCTTGCCGAGATGAACGCTTCTGCAATATACTGTTTTCTGAAACACCCTGTATACCTTCCGCATATCGAGTCGCCAGGCCGAATCGCCACCACACAAAAGGATCAATAACAAATTGACCACAGACAGATTGGGTCAGTGGTGGTCTGTTTACTCTTCAAAGTACGTCCCCTTTCTTTCTGTTCCAGCCAGTCACAATGATCTGCACCGAACCTGACCATGCACACTTATCATGTAGGCGGTCCCAACTAGTGACGTTAGAACTCCGAATCTTGAGGATATACACAATATACATTTATATATTTTCACTAAAAAACGATAAGAATCACGGAAAAAAATAGGGGGGAAAATTAACTGCTACGGTTATCGAATTCAGGTCGCTGGCGTGATAGGCCAGTGTCTTCACTTTTCCTAGAAATGTAGTGGCGATCTTGCATGTATATTTCAGGTGCCGGGCTCTGTTCATACGAAAAAACACACGATCTCAGGATGTTCATACGAAAAAAACACACGAAAAACACATTTCGCGCTGAAAATATGGATTGAGTCGTAGCTGAATTGCTTCGCGGATAAAATCTACATGTACATACGAAATATTAGGAGGTTCCATCCAGCGGTTAAGGCGGTGGTAGACATAAAGAGACTTTTCCCAGTTCTAGTATTGATATATACAGTAGATTAATAAAAGACGAACAATCAACGTCGAACTTAGCGTATTATGGCGTATGCATCAGTACTAAACTTTGAGAGGTCCAAAATTCGTCATTTACATGAACTGCATCCATGTTTAAACTTCATGGAGGTTCGAAGGTTTAGTTGGCAAGCTTGGTAGTCTGATTTGAGCGTGAATATTTTCCGGTGCTTAGTGAAAGTGTTGCGCTGAGGTCATTTGTGCATTACCCTCATTATCCTTATTTATCGGTTCTACTGTATACATTAATTCCCTTATACACATGGTGCCCATCAGACGTGTGATAGTATACTTGACATATGTTCCACTGTTGGTCAACCCATACCATACGTCGAACAAATCGTTTCCTATTCACTGCCATCGACCTTTGAATTTCAACATTACGCCGAATTACCAAATACTCACCCTTTTCATTCAGAATCGAGTTGGTTCTTGACAAACATAAAAACAATTCGACAATGCATATATATGACTGAGTTGAATCAAAACGATAAAGGAATATTCGACTTTTGTAATTCGTCCATAGATGTATCGGGTGGCCTGTTATTAACAGTGTGTGATACTTTTGCGGTGCTGTTCTAATGCGTATATCAGGAAAAATCATAAACTTTAGAGAATCTGGAAATCCTAAGTGAAAAGTAGCGCCATATTCGAATAAAGGTCGCAGTTCAATGATGATTAGCTTTGCTCCTTTAACCCCAGGAAGGTAGTTGTAGACAGTGTAATTATGTAACATTGTACATATCCATTCGTTATTCTTGAATTCCCACTGTACATTATACAAGGAGAGCCGCCACAATTTTCTTGAATGAAGCAACGTATGATAAGCGATTGTAGCTAGATCAACGCTGAATGCCATTTTACATATTGTTCCCTTCTCTTTAGCTGGAATCATTAGACGCCCAATACGTCTGCCTGTTGTAAAATCGAATATTTTTCCATTACCACTGATAACACAATGGTGTTCATGTGTCTTCTTGACAGGAACCGAAATTTCATACTTGGAGACTATTTCGGCATAATGCCTGCCTGGTCCATGATAGTAAGACATATTGTATCTTACCCGCGAGCTTTGACAATAAGGGCGAAAAGTTACATCGGTTCTATAAAACAATAATCGTTTCCAAGGTATCGGCTGTTCATGATAGCTTACCAAAATCAAAGGAAATGTTGCATGCATTCTGATTTCAAAACCATTCCTTTCCGTTTTTATTGGGGGTAAGAAAGGCAGGGATTGAACTAAACGATATTTAAGAATGCTAATCGCCTATGAAGAAAAGTGAAATTTATTCAAAAGTAATTTATTGCGTGTATCTTTTTATCTGAAAAAATGCCGAAAGAACATTGTACACTAGTGTGGCACAATTTAATTAGATAACATTGGACATCTTGTAGACGAACTAGACCGAATGAAGTCGTCTATGCGTTGATCATGTGGTATATAAACAATTGGTTGAATGCCTCTGAGTCATCGATCACACATCGTAAGACAATTATTAACGAGAACATGTTGTTAAATGCCAAAACTGAATTTGAAAAGAAGCAATTCCTTTATCTGTGATGCATCAACACTAGGCGACAAAGGATATTAAATTTCGGTAGAAAACGGTATATTTAGTTTAGTGCCAACTGAAAATGAGCAAATTCGCCAACTTTCAACTTCGGGAACATTTCAAGGTTTACACCATACGTGGCCAAGAATATACTCCATCCAACCAGGAGATAAAGACCTTTAATCAGAATTTTAGGTAAGGATGTTTTGACATGTAAAAAGGGATGCCGATTCCAAAAATAGCAGTTTTATTTGCACCATTCAAGACTAAATAGACATTTTAATCCAATGTTGGCAAAAAATGGCCATATTAGTAAATATTGGTTTTTGTTAACAAAATTTTAGGTAAGGAGGTTCAGACCGGCCTAGCTATTTGTCGTAGAAAGGGGTGATGATTCCAAAAATACCAGTCTTATTTGCACCACTTAACATGCTTATAAGACAAAATAGCTATCTCTCCTAAGGTAAAACCTTTCCCTTGCACAATAGACTTTTATTGTGTATCCATTAAGTGAGGAGAAAGTTTTCTAGGCCACACTGTGGAGTCAGTGGTACTGCTGTCTTTTATATATAACAGCTGATACGAGACATTCTGTCGACTCAGTTGATTTTCTTGGAGACCGTATTAGATGAATTAAGGAACCATCCAGCGGGCTGAATCTAAAATGTTTGCTGTCACCGTCATTGGTTAGAGGATGAAAAGACGGAGTCATTTCAGCAAAGGCTATTTTACCGGACCCGTTCCTTAATAGACCGTTTCGTGGAACAAAGGTCCTCTCCATCGCATTGCCATGTGGTCCAGGAAAACACAGTTGAAAAAATATATGGAAGTGTGGTTCAAATGAAAAACTTGACGAAATTCGACAGTATTGTGTAAAACGTGTTCGTTTAATCAAATAAACGACAGGAGTGCTTATGTCTTCTTTCTGATATACAACCATATGTACCCGTCTGTTAATTACCTGAATGGTGTAGACATCTTTACTAACTATAATAGGACCAGGTGGTCCATTGAAAGGCAGAGAAACACCTTTATCAAGGACAAGTTGAAAACTCCCATTTTTATTATCAACTCTTTTTGCGTTATAAAACGTTGCTTTTATGCGACCTTTGAATTTACACGTGACTACCACCTTCTCCTGAAATCCTATTTGAGCTCGTATGGTCGGTCCAACAGTGTAACATTTTTCTGTTTTTGGAGCGACAAGTGTTCCCAGAAAAATGCCTTTCGTCATGTCATAAAAGATTAACTGTCCCCTCTGTCCTTTAGGTTCGTAAAAGAATGCAGTAAACTGCTTGTACTCAAGCCAAGGATTCCAAGCAGACACGTCCTTATAGAACTTAGTTCTGTACACTAGTCGAAAATATTCATCAGTCATGTTGTAAACCAGAACATGGTGGTATGGTGTATTCTTCGGCGTCTTTAGCATCAGTACTCTGCCATATTGCTGATCAAAATGCCAACTATCACCTTTATTGACAGTTAATTTGGGTAATAATGGAACCCTAGCATAACCTTTATATACTATCGTGTATATTTCCTATTAGTAATTGGAGCATAGTTTTACGAATGTAACTGTTAAAATGTGTTAATGGCAGTCTTTTGACTGATAGAGTGTACAACTCCTGTCGATATTTTGCATACATTCATAACCACAGTCAGTTTTTTGGGTTGGCGTTAGAGTAACAGCAAAATTGATGTTTGCCTGACGTCATTTTGTCATGTCTGTGTATGATATCAGCCTGACACTCGCGGGATGTTGTCGGATCAACAAATGCAAAGCCGGTCCATGTATAATCCTTCCTTCTCGTCCGTGTGTCGCGCAAAGACCAAATTACTATCCTCATATCATATTTGTGATCATTTGCGTAGGCAACGGAAAAATGCAGCATTGTCAACACTGTTGTATCGTTTATGTAATTTGTATCATGGAATCTTGACGTCGTCGATGATATTGGCGTCTATGACCCCAAATTAAAAATCGCCACAGATCACCATGACATCAAATGATTCTATGCACAAAGTATAGAGTTTTTCCTTTAAAATGGCGATATGCCCCGAAAACCAATATACATGTAGTTCAATTTAAGATATTTGACCCCTGTGACCTTGAAAAGTAGGTCAAATCTAAAACGCGTGTATTTTGTAGTCAAGTGAGAAGTATCAACCGGAATTTATAAGAAAAGGAATATCGTTGCATAACGAATGTAATTCAATGTTCTTTATGGATTCCAGAATGGATATTAAATATCCACTTTCATAATTTTTCCCGGACATTTTTGCCAAAAGGGTCAGGAAATAATTGAATAAAAAAAATTATTTGAAGAGTGTGGTATAAATGATTATTGAAAACGGTTACAACGCACAAGTAGGGGGTGAAATATTAGCGGTTGATGCTGTAAATATGTAGTGTATTAACAAAATAGTAAAGAATATCACCTTTTTCTGATACATCCGTGAACCTGGATTCATAAAAGCCTCCTCCTTCTCCATACACGTTCCCTTCTTTCTACTCATTTGGCAGATAAAGCGCTCATCGTCGAGCAGAACAGTTAGTGTTGAGCAGCCTGGGTGAATACAAAAGATAGCACAGGCCAATAGTGAAGTAACATCTTGAGCTCCTAAATCCGGTTGGATAACACCCCAATCGAAGACAACTTTTTTGAATTGTGAACGACTTCTACAAACCGCGCCAGACATGATTTATGCCCAAACGAGAGTAGTTGACCGCTGCTATGCGTGCGTTTGAAACTGGAGAGAACCCGGGAATCGGTATTGATGACATAACATCATTTGATCGTTTTTACCTGGTCGGAAAATGTAGCGAACTATTCAATAGTATGGTAGATGACAGCACCACAGTAAATCTGATACAATGTTGATTAAGCCCATGCGACGTACTATTTGCACCGAACGAAGAAGCATGCATTCCTGTAGCGAACTATTCAATAGTATGGTAGATGACAGCACCACAGTAAATCTGATACAATGTTGATTAAGCCCATGCGACGTACTATTTGCACCGAACGAAGAAGCATGCATTCCTTGAAGGACTGGGCGGAATGATTGTTCTTCTTCTCGTTCATCAGTAAACTATAGTTTTTGAATGTGTTTGATGCTTTTCCAATTTTGTTTCAGCTCTTAGATAGTAGACAAAGCGTTATTCGTTATTTTCAGAAAGCGCAAGTCCTGGCGCGAAATACATTTCCCGCCACGTGAGTGCACGCCGAGATCCAAGTTCACGTCACCCCGCTATTACAACACTATATCATTTCCCTTATCGTCACAGTAGTGTGGTAATCAAGCGCCATCACCATGACGTCGGAGAGATCGATATCAGTACCAATACACCACAGGGAAGATCCATGGCTCCGGGTAGCGCTTAACTAATGCATCGTTCCACATGGAAAGGTTCGACGCATGGAGCATTTTTCGTTTTTGTGTGCATTTTGTTAATGGAATTATTACTTTATAATTGAAGGTGACTGGGCAGGCGACACCTCGGTGATATTGCCCTTAATAATGCCAATGGTCCCTTATGAAGAATTATTAAAATGGAAGCTCAGGGTTTATAGCCTGGTTTCAATTGCGTCAGAGGTTCATCCGACTTCATCATTTAAGCTCATGCAGTCGGTATTTCAAGAAACTTTGAGTAGAGCCAAGGGATGCTACTAAATCAGTGTTACAAGCATTAAACAAAAGCATAATTCTCAAAAGCAAAGCAGTCAAAATGTTTAAATTTCAGTCAGAAAAAAAATGTGAAAACAAAAAATAATGAAATGAAAATCGGCATGTTTTTTTCTCAAAATAGGGCAAGTACATAATACAAGTTAAGCTTAGCTATCTTAAGGGAGTTTTTCCCAAATGGGCGCGATGATGATGTTTCCCGTTAGCAGAAATAAACTATTAAGTTCTCAAATGCGTTTCCAAAGTGTTTGCAAAAATAGCCAAGTCGTGTCCTATCTCTGGAAACGCCTGATTCCCCTAGACCGGACAATCTCTAGAAAACGTAAACAAATCTACATGTATCTGAATAATTCCTACAGTGAACATTCTACCGTGAAACAAAGTTGCTAAAGCTCTGCACCCAAAAATTGAGGGCAACCATTTGTTTCTGAGATATATTGATTTTCAAAAAGCCGCGAAAACACAAACTGGAATTGAATGGCATTTCCGCAGAAGGTCGACGAGAATACACCAAATTCGACCAGTGTCCACATTAAACTAAGCATTCCTTTACTGATGCGTCAGCAATAAAATGCGTGTTTATTGTTATCAGTCGATTAATGGACTGTGCCAGGTTTCGAGAAACTATCTCGAATATGTACGCATCGGCCAGGATTGCCAAACTGGGTTGATTTCCAGTGCTGTTCGGCAAGCGGCTCTCCAAACTGGGCAAAAAATGCTGCCTGTTCAGCGAGCGGTTTGCCAAATATACCCGGCCATAATTATTTCACAAAATTTCTTAATTGCAAAACTATCATATGAATGAGCATGGTGTAAAGGCGATCGTAAAGTGACTAGAATGACTCTAGGAGGCTCCGTATATTCCCGAGTGTCCACATCGTGACAAAACTCGCTCCATGTTAGATGAGCACTGGAAGAGCACGCTATTCTCAACCTGTCAAAACCCGTTGTTGTATTGCTCGGAAATATAAATTATATTCTCTTTTACACATTAAGAGGTCAGTCCCAAGAGTTTACAGAAAACATGATTGACTGGTAACACAGCCTAATTCTATGTTCCATTGGCTACTAGAATTGTACATTTCGAATGGTTGTCATTACTAACTGGTGGTACAGTGCTACCAGAAAGGAAATGACCACCGTTTTTTTTGAAAATTACAGAGATCGAATAAGATATTTGAATGCAGTTTTCAGCCAAGTATGGTATATCTTGTTTGTCATATATCTGTTGTATTTAGATTAACCTAATTCCATCCCTTCATTATGCAGCAAACATTTCTAAAAAGGTAAAAAAATCTTTTCAAAAATTCACATGAGCCCATGAACTGTGCTTTATTATGACCATAATTTCTTGGCACTTGCAATTCCATAGATTGTGTTCGATAGTCATGACAAATGCACATTTTTGCTTATGATTTTTGTGTTATTTTTTTATTCTCTTTTTTATAACCTTTGATGAAGACCCCCAATCCTTCATGTATGACCTGCGTTGGCCCGGAATAACTGCATTGCTGACCATGAGGGGTGTTTTCAAAGGTTATCAGCTGTCTGAAAAAAACAATTACCTGTAGCGAGCTAAAACTAATCTTCAAAATGAAGAATTTAGCAGGAATTTTCTAGCAATAAAAGCAATAAACTTTGTTGCATCATAGTTCACTCATACGTTGTGAAAAAGAACGAAAATAAAATAAAATAAAAAAGTTACTTTTTGTAATTTTTTTCAATTGCCTGTTACATAATGAAAAGACAGGATAAGCTGGGTCCAAATACAACATATATATAAACAATTAGATATACCATTCTCTGCTGAAAACCACTTTCAATTATCTTATTCTATCTCTGTGATATTTAAAAAAAACTTGTGGAAATTTGCTTTCTGGTAGGACTGTACATGAATTTCTGACCAATCGGGCTTAAAGCTGAACTATATGTACAAAATCAGAAGCGTCCATGTTTTTAAAAAAGACAGAAACATGATAGTCTACGACGAAACAATGGCGCTGCCGTCGGTCTGTAGCAGAACATCGGAAGTGCTGGATCATGAGTGTAAGTACATGTACAAAAGCACGAAGGCCATGTCCAAGCATGCGGGCGGCCTACAATAGGTGAGGTCACAGCCAGTGTTAGGATCACACCAACGCCTGATCCTAACACCTAACATCCAAGATCACACCAGTTGTGATATATTGACAGGATCAAGTGTGATCCTCTAGATAACACTTGATCTTGGTGTAATCCTAGGTCACAGCCCGTGTTGGACTTTAGGATCACACCAGGTGTCACACCGTAAACCCAGCTTGGTGTTGAAGATCAGGAATTGCCTGTACATTTTACATGCGGTGTAACACTAACCCTCTTAGGGATTAGTGAGAGCCAGAGGTCACAACTTCAGATCAGTGGTAGCCATCTTTGCCTATGTTGTCATTCACACACTCAAGATGTTTTTCATCCCAAATGTTCAATTTGTGGCGAATATGCAAGAAGAAGGAGGTCCAAGACATGAACGATCGGCAGCAGTAAGTTCCGAACCTTGCAATATTCATGTTAGACTCACCAAGGATCAATTAGGAGTGCTAACAGAAGAATTTCACCAGTGGAGACAGGCAGGAGGTAGGCCTCGGGCATCTTACTTTTCTTTATCTGCCTATGTTGTCATTCACACACTCAAGATGTTTTTCATCCCAAATGTTCACTCAGCACCTCAACACCAACACCATGTCTGACACCTAACGCGGAGCACCCAACACCTAACACCAAACTTATCCCACGATTAGAGGGGTCGGATTAGGTGTAACCCCTAACACTGACACCCAACACTAGGTGTAACACTGGCTGTGACCTCACCTACTGTACATGCATGTTTGTGCGTGTGTCCAGATGATAACCTGAAAAAAACAAACGATACAAGTTAGAATTATAGAAATCTATACTATAATGCGCGTTGTGGCCGCTAAATAGGAGGCGATTTTTGTTTCAAAATTGGGCCTCGGAAATGCGTCGAATTCTTGCAACTTTTGGCTTCGTAGGTGTGGATCATAAGTAAGAGTGTCACTGAGGGTGTCATACGTCGAATATCTTGGTGGTTTTGGAATAAATAACAACTTTTCAGAGAGCACGTCGACTGGAGAGCTCCGCTCATTCTCAAAAGCATACACAAACTTCACGCATATTCTCCCTGCCACATCAATATTAGCTTCCAGCACGTATGTAGTGCTATACAACCTGGTCCATGGTGCAGGGTATTAGCAGGGAGATTAATGATTAGCCTATTCTATTTTAGTTCTATTCGAGAAACACTGACCGGAGTGATAAGGCAAATTCTGTAGGGTGGCCTACCGGAACATGCAGTCAGGGTATCAATAAACAGTTATGCCAGGATGGACAAAATATGTACAGTGGCCAGCGCTTGCTCTTTGATTTATTCTTTAATGATTGATGTTGTCAGTTTGAATTGCGTTCTGCATCTCTCCATGCGCCTGGCTTTGGTCCGACAGTGGCATTGGGTACGGGAGTGGGTAGGTGATATGCCTAATATGTGAGGCCCTTATTTGGAACAGGACCTGCTGTCACTGGTCTCAATGCGTTGTGCAAAATAGCGTTCTCCAATCAATCTATTGGGGGTTGCATGTAGATAGCAGCAATAAGTCCCTAAATGCAGTTCATTTCGTGTTTAACCTTTAATAAAACTTCAGTAACGTTAGAAATTTAATGTAGCTCAATCATCGTGCCCATTTAACTAATGTATATTACATTTCAACTTTGCCCGCTCCATGGGTATAAATGAAAACAATCCCCTACCATGCCACATGAGCACATAAACTTGCACCGCTATTTGCGAGGAAGACGTGGTATATAAATTGCTCTGCACCGGTTCCAACGCAATGGTTGTCCAGAAATAGATACGAGGCCTAGTGGGTAATTGCACGCCGACAAAGAAAAGGGCCGAAACGGCATAAAAACTTGCGAAGTGTTGAAATATAACCAGTAAAAGCACACAGCCTCATAGAACGAACATTCACCTATAATCCATCGTGTATTATCAGAAGAAAATAACGACAGAGAAATTCTGCTATTTCGTCCTGAAATCCTCCTCCCCAGATTTAATACGGCCATGTTTTTTCCACGTAGGCCTAAACTCATGACCTTCTTACATCAAAATTACGCAAGCGTGTTTCTAGGTTGCTCAAATATTATTCGCAATCCCTTCATTAGGATTGTCTGATCTTTGTATGAGGACGTGTGTTTTTACTGGTTATATTTCAACACTTCGCCATTTTGGCCCTTTTCTTTGTCTCGTATCTATTTGGACGACCATTGCGTTGGAACCGGTGTAACATCTGTGGTTGTTTCCCATGTGTCAGTGTTTCCAAACAATAGGCAGCTAGAGAGACCACGACTTTTCAATGGGGGGATACACAGAAAAACTTGTAAATCTATTTTTGAGCGTTCCCAAACAATGAGGGGAAACACTCAGAAACACTCAAAAACATTACACCGGTGCCGAGCAATTTATATACCACGTCTTCCTCGCAAATAGCGGTGCAAGTTTATGTGCTCATGTGGCATGGTAGGGGATTGTTTTCCTGTATTTCTATTTCTATAATTCTAACTTGTATCGTTTGATTTTTTCAGGTTATCATCAGGACACACGTACGTACATGCATGCACATTGTAGGCCGCCCGCATGCTTGGACATGGCCTACGTGCATTTGTACGTGTACTTACACACACTCATGATCCAGCACTTCCGGTTTTCTGCTACAGACTGACGGCAGCGCCACTGTTTCGCCGTAGACTATCATGTTTCTGGCAGACTTCTGAAGGATGTTTCGGACGTTTGCATTTCTCTCGGCCACAGTGGTCTCTCGTTGGCCTTTTTTTTAAAACATGAACGCTTTTGTTTTTGTTCATTCAGTTCAGCTTTATTGGGCTCACTGTATAGTATGCCTTATCCGGCCACCACGACCAACTTGACTAACAAGCAAATTATTGAATATACACATTCCAGGCCAAGTTATGAAAGGCCTGATTAGGGTTACATGCTCATGGAAATCGTCCTAGGCGTACATTGTAATGGTTAGAAATGAAATGACACTCATGAACCCTCACCTGCGACTAACGGACTTAAATTGAGAAAGCTCACATTTCAACAAAAACAATTTTAATGCCTCTTGGGCCAAACTACAAATCAAAATGCACGCATCTTATGCAAGGGGTACAAAAACCTAAAATCACTCAATATCGTCATACACATCCTCAAGGAGCACATCATCTTCACTACCTTCATCGGCTGACCCACAGCCTGCGCATGTTACTTTTGAAAGATCGTATTATCGTCAGGTCTAGATGTTGTACAATCGAGGTACACCTCCCAGGAATCAAGTGCACAAATCCGGATGAATCTTCGATTGTCTGTTGGAGGTGGGCATTTCTGTGGGCTGGGAACATGTCCAAAACTAATAGAAAGGGAAATGCATCCCCTGCAAAAGGCAGGAGGCAATCATTATCCCAGGCCAGAAGCGTTTGCCAGTTAGCCCAACCTGTTGGTGAAACTGTTACCCGGACCTTTTATGGAGCGTTAGCTTGTAAATGTTGCCTTTCTTCTCCGTCTGCCCTGAAACTCCTAAAGATTACACTGGCAGGCATCCTTCTACCGTCGAAAGTAATGCCTAACGTTACAGAAACACCAAGCTTTGCGTTGCCGCGGGAAGTACGTACGTCTACCTGTTTGGCTTCTTTAGTACTGTATGTGTATCTGGGAGCCATGTCCCATGGGGAAAAAGTCTCATTCAAATTAGCGATGAGATCAATTCCATTTTCTTCCACAGTTGCAGCGACATCCTGGCGGAGGTTTTCCACCAGTTCATCAGCATTTGCAGGTAAAGTTGTTGAACCCTTGAAAGATTTTCGGTAACTCAGGTCATTTCTGTTTAAAGATCCATGTAACCATCCTCTTGAAGCTTTAAATTCTGCATAGTGAGGTCTGTTCTTCTTGTATTCTTCTTGTTGGTCATCAGGTAGCTCTGCCGACCACCTATTGAACTCACGCTGGCTTTGTATCATCAAATCCTCTCCGGACAATGGGAGTCCTTGTCCACGCCGTCCGTTCATCCACTGCGTAACCAAACGGTCGACCTCTGGCCAGAGGGCTGAAATAAAAAGTTTCATCTCGATCATCACCAAATAACGACCTAAGAACCACATTAAACGATTACATTGTTGATTTTCATTCGGTTGTCGGATTAAGCTAAAAAAATTCTGCTGAAAATTTTCCGCCTGCCGCATCCCATAGCCATTTCGTTAATTTCTGCTGAGACCTACCTACGCCTCTTATCTTTGCCGATGCATTCTAGCTTGGCGATTGGTGGCCCCACGCTGCCTCTCTCTAATTTCTTCTTCTTCGTTGAGCCATCGTCGCATCGTCCTTCGAGGGATGCTGTGCTCCCTTGCAAATTCGGTGGCTGAAATCCCACGGGGCTGTCTTAAAATGTGAGCAGCATGAAAATCATCCATCACACGGATTCTTTCAGATAATAATAAAATCTGTGACGTCGAGGATAGACATCATCATCATCAACATCATCAGCATTTTCCATCATGAGCACAGATGTGAGGAGACTAAATGCCAACATTGGGGGTAAAATCTTCATCTTGACCACAGAGCATACACTGTGACAGAATGTGCCTGTCTTTCTCAATGTCTAACATGCCTGAGATGTCCTGACCAGCACGATTTGAAAATGGTGTCAATTTCAGCCAAGCCTATACTGTGGATTAAGACCTGCCGTTGAAAAGAAGCTCACAAGTGAAAGGTATTTTACAACTTGGCCTGGATTGTGTATATTCAATATTTTGCGCGTTTGCAAGTTAGTCTTGGTGGCCGAATAAGTCACACTATACAGTATATTGGTATATTTGACCTTCCAATATTAACAGTGGGTGTTACCAAGTTTACAAGGACTGACCTCTTTATGTAAAAAAGAGAGTATATCAGATAAGTGACAAATTACAACATAAATATTGGCATGGTCGATTTGGGGCAATTTCCCCCGTGTCGGCGTAGATCCGGGTGAGTGCATTGAAGTCGTCTTCTGGTCAGAACTATAGAGATACGGTACGGTCGTGCCCAAACGTTTACATGCAAATCCAAACCCTTAACATAGTGTACACTATTGACTTCGATCGACGTTGTTCAACGTGAACTTTGTCACCGCGCACATGGGAGCATTTGGGCAGATCGGATGTTGGGAGTGACGCCCAGAAGGCGGAACGAGTCTGCCGATGAGTGTTGTAGAAATACACGGTGTAAATACACGCAAGTGATAACGGAGCCCGAATGTAGCAGCAATACTCACAGCGTGACAATCAAAAGAGCCTGTTGTTAGTGGGTCTCTGCCTACGAAAGTAGGGAACGATTCGGAACGAAGGAGAACGGACACCAGCTGAGCAGGCAAACATTAGTCGAGTAGACACGCCAGTCGTCTCGCCTAATGTAAGTCTTGGTAACTACTTATCCGAGCTTTGCAAAGTCGAACGATAACAACTGCTCCCTAACGCAATTACTGATCAAAGTCGACACGTGCCGAAACTCAATGCGAAACTCAGTACTGGCCGAACTATTCCAGTATATATGTCATTCTCATCACTTGAATTCGCATGAGAGATCTTAACACAGTCTTTGCAGCGAGTAACGGCAACGACTGTTTTACTCGACATTTCCAATCCTTCGATCATAAGCATCGGGAAAACAAAACGTTAGCGAGGCATGAATAGCATTAATATCGATAGATTTTTTTTGCTGAATACTGGATTTATTTGTATAGGGTTTATTGAATTATTGATCTAAGCTCAAACAATACTCCAATCCGGTATAGAATGTATATAGAGGTATACAATGATGTACAAAAAAAGGTCACTGATGTACATAAAACTCACTTATTTGGAGGAATTCAAAAACCTAACTTCGTTTGAGTGATGAAAATATGTTTTTAATCATATTCTAAGCAACAGTTCAAATTTATCTGTTTCAGACTCTGAATAAGGAGGAAAATCATCATGAAAGTTTTTGTGATTTTTTTCTTTTTTACAACAAGTCTAAAACAGATAATTTAGAACCGTTGATGTGATCATGTGCTGAAAATCATGCTTTCATTGCTTAAGTTTAGTTAGGTTATTTAATTCCTCCAAATAAGTGAGTTATGTGTGCTTTTTAGTACAGCATTGTACACCCACCCCAGAGAATCAAAATCCTGAACTCCGGACAATTCGTGCCAAGTCCAGCAAAAGATCAATAAGCAAGCAAGAAAAACAAAAGCTTTTTCCTTTTGCAGCCTATCAGTTCAACTATCGTGTTCCCCAAGATCCCAAGATCCGAATGCACATGTTGAATGAGAACTTTATCGCGTCTTTGAAGGAAGGAAGCGCTGTTTTCCTAGACAAACAATCGTTGGACTCGGAACTCAGGAATACGAGATGACTCGGAACCTGGACGCAAGGGCCCGAAGCTGGCGAAACATTTATAACGGGTCACCGTCACTTATTATTGGACTTACAGCGCATTTACGGGGTTGCAACTATTTTGCTTTATAGTGTCACCAGGAAAGAAAAGCATGTGACCTAACGCCGATCTATTTGTATAAAGTGATAATTGGAAGATATATAGTAGGAAATATCAATAAAATAATCATTCCATGTCGTCTTTTGAGGGCATTTTTGATTGTAAAAAATATATGTGTACGTCACCGGAGTCTCTGCAATAATAATTTTATCACAGCAGTCTCGCGCAAGTAGAAGTTCTTTACCTATTAGTTCTTCACTTATTGGTCTGGCGCAAAGCCAGACGTTTTCCATTACGATTTCACTACGATATTTGACCAGAAGGAGCAGTGCGCGAGATATGCCAATTAGCAGACTTCCCTCACTTGAGTTTCGGAATGTTCCATATCGCGCTAAGCTGACCACTGCTGACCATGACAGGCGTGCATTGGACTGGTACAGGTTGGAACTGAACATTGAATATGCTGGTGGTGACGCTTTCTGATGAGAAGTTGGTCGTGACTGATGCAGTATCCTTGGACTTGTCCACAGCATCGTTCAATCATTGCTCTCTGAGCTAGCTTGATTCTGTACTTACCCAAATACTGAGACCAAATGCCTGTTGACTGTGCTTTAAGAGAGACTGGCGCCATGCATAGTCTCTCTTAAAGCACAGTCAACAGACACCAACCCCCTCAGACTCAGAAACCACAAACGCCCAACCCTTCCTGCTACCTTAATACTGCTGGATTTGGCACGTAAATGCCCAGAGTTCAGAATTTTGATTCTCTGGGGTGATACCTCTGTTTGTCAACAAAAACCCTTGCCTTGGACTGGAGTGTTCTATGAGTAGTCTGGCCCATCATAGTTTCCCGTGAGTTAAACATTTCACGGTTTTTTCATGAATTTTCAGAAATTGAGTTTTGTTGAAAAAGTACACACAAACCCTGAAAAGAGGCTTTCCAAACTTTTTTCCAGAATATCGTGTTCGCAGCACATCTCAATATGTTACAGTGCAATCGTGGAAATTTGGAACCGTCATAAGTGAAATTTTCACCTGATTTTCGACTTCGAAGAGGAAATTGCAATTTTAAGTGTTCCCCATAAAGTCATCTTCATCAACAAACTAATGCCTGCATGGTCGGTAATCTCTCCTCCAAACATAGATAAGATCATACCGTACACTGACTGGAATATTGAAATGTTATCTTTTTAAAAGAAGTTACCCTTTTTTAAATCAAAGATTTTTCGGTAGCAACCTATCAGCTTGGCCACCATTGCTGAAATGATTGACGGAAAGCCGTGCATCTTTGGGCTCCGAAGGAAGAAACTAGAGGCCTGGCGGTCTGAATAGCTACGCTGGCGGAATTGAATAGCAAGGAATGGGATGAATGACGAGAGAATGGAACAAGTAGTATATGCATGTACCAGAATGTAGGTTTAAGGTAGATAGGGAGATGTGGACAGACTAGATGGAATCAATCTTGGACAATTTGCGCCAAATACATCAAGGGCGTTTTGCTTAAAACAGCGTTTAACTACTGAAAATACAGGTTCAGGTCCTTCATGTAAATCTTCACAGAATATGAATAGTGAAACTAATTAGGGAGAAGTTACACACATTTAACCCTTAAACGCCCTTTATGAATTTGGCCCAAAGGGTGGATGACAGTTATGAAGGTTTTATTTGAACTGCAGTGAATGAAGTAGTTGAGAGGTTCTTTTGTCATATCCCCTCTTCAATACCTTCAGATTGATAACAAACACGACTGCCTTTGCCCCAACTGTGTTTAAGCAGATCAGCGCAAAACTGCTCTTTCAATACCTTTAGTTTGTTACCATTAACGCGACTGCCTTCCTCTAACGGTGTTATATATCGGTGTCTTATATCAATCAGGCTACAATGCGGTATCTTACTTGATTGTGACATGAGGCATGATGCCGTATCTTGCATCACCCTCTTCTCTTCTATAAATCAGGCTACGATGAAGTCTTACTTGATTGTGACATCATACATGATGCCGTCTCTTACATCACCCTCTTCTCTTATATCGATGAGGCTACAATGCGGTCACTTATTCGATTGTGACATCACCCTCTTCTCTCATATTATTCAGGCTACAACGCGGTCTCTTGCTTGAATTTGACATGAAGCATGATGACGTCTCTTAAATCACCCTCTTAGCTTATATCTATCAGGCTACAATGCAGGCTCTTGATTGTGACATCAGGCTTGTTTGAGGGGGCGGAGGGGGGGGGAGGGGCGATCCTCATGAATGTACCCCGAAGGAAGATGCTCTGGGACATCACAACATGCTATATGGAATATGGAATACAATGGATGGAGGATTAGCACGCCAATCCCGGCCACCCGATTGAAAGTACAACAAATGACATTTGGAAGCATTGAATAAAATAAGGTAGATTGAATATTAGATTGAATACCTCAAAACACAGATTTAAATGGATTGTCATGAGATGAATTTTCATGAAGATATATCGCTTTGTATTGCACGCAATTTTCACCTAATCATTCTTTGAAAAAACTGTTCAGAAATAAATGCACTCCCTATCATTACCGTTTGTTTAAAGAATTGTGCCTGGTTCTTCATTATAAAGTGGTGTTATCTCCTGGACTATAACTTTATTGCAGATTGACCACGAACTACATATATCGTATTTCCAGAAATACCAGCACTGTTATATATGTGTGTTTATTCGTCAAGAAATAGTTCTGACACATGTGGTGCATTTACAGAGTTGTGCTGGGTGCTAGGTGCTTGTTTACAACGATCTATTTACATATCCGTGAAAAATCAAGGTTCAAAGAATTTAACTAGTGCACAGAAAATCAATCATTTCTGTTAATTCCCTATGATTAAACGCCGCATCCCCTACGTCTCGCATGACCATCAATTCGCTAATCTGTTCCGCTAACCTATTTTGCCCGTTCTTATCATTCACTATATAAAAAACCCTCAACATATCTCCCCAGCTGTCCACATTGTTCCTATCTAACCCTTATTTTGCATACAACATGTTGACACTTCTCCCCAGTGAAGATTCACTCCCCTGACACACAAGTTTAAAACACAAGCTGACAAATACATTCTTAGATGAAGACATTCCACCAATAAAATTCATTAACCGTTTTTCTAATTCAATTTCAATACAAAAGTCGTGAACAATGCACGGTAGTAAATCATTGTGAGTCATGTATGGTAGATTTAAAACCTGTCGCAGACACTTCCGCCACGCAACAAACTGTTCCTCCATATAAGGCTTAGACAAGTCCAGAAGCTGGGAACCATATAAAGACATACAAAAACTTTTGAAAAGTGCGTACCTTACATGCGCATGGGCAAATCTGAACTGTGCCATTAACATGTTAGTTCTTTTGTACAAGTCATTTATTAAAAGCTCTACTCTTCTCCGATCAAGACGAGGACCCAAAATAATACCGAGGTGTTCTTCCTCCATAGATATGAGTATCTGTGTGCCCTCAAAAAACAATGCCCTTGGTGGATCATCTAACCCAAAAACTAAAAATTTACTTTTTGATGCATTGAACGAAATATTAAAGTCAATTGAAAAACAACTTGCTGTACTCAACATTTTCTTCAACCCACGTAATGAGGGTGCAAGCAGGATTAGGTCGTCTGCGTAGGCAAAGACGCCACAAAAGAGGTTACCAACATGGCACCCAAAACCAGCCTTTTTTAAATTCGCCACTAGCTCATCTATGTAAATACCAAAGAGTACAGGGGACAATACGCCACCTAGTTTCACACCATCAGAGACAGCAAATTCTGCTGAGACACATTCCCCCCCATTGAACTCTCACCCGTTGTTGGGTGTATAAAGATGCCAGAAACCTTGCCGCAAACGGGCACAACCCTTTTTTAGTCAAAAGACGGAATAACTTTACAAAATGCACGCAATCAAAAGCCCGGCTAGCGTCCAGCATGACACAATATACTGCTGTGTTACAGCTTTTATAATAATTAATGACCTCATTTACAATTGAACTGCACGCCGCCGTAGAAACACAAGTCTTAAAACCAAATTGAGCATCCGAGGTCTGTAAAACCTTCTCACACTTTTTAAAGAAAATGTTGTCCATAATTTTTCCGATGATGCTACTTAAAGAGATACCACGATAATTATCTGAGACATTCAAAGACTTTCTGCTGTTCTTCGGAATTGGAATAACTCTGGTTTGAACGAAACCACGGGGACAATAACCATGACTCATCATGGAACTCAATAAAAGTGACAAATACACATTCAACCTTTGACTCCCATTGATAAAAAGATCTGAAATTATTTTAGGATTACTATCCCTCTTTCCGCGCTTTAATCGCCTGATCCCACCAACTACCTCTTGGAATGAAATACCATGACTGGCATCACAATTACCATCCCGACAACCACTGGCGATTCCTAAATCCAGATCCCTCTTCAAGTCATTCATCTCATTTACATTGTACGACACCGAGTTATACAAACGTTTGAATTTTTCGCCAAAGAGATTACATGTAGCCTCCATGCCACTAACTCCATCCATGCTATTTGGTTGCATAGCTCTTGTTCCCTTAACCTTCTTTACATTCTTCCAAAACTCATTTTTATCATTATTTCCGAGTGACTCGGCTAACTTATTAGCTGCAACCCTATCATGATTTGTCTTGTTTCGTTTAACTGATAGATGATACAAGGCCCTTGTGTGGCGCCTTATGTCAGCGATCACCACCAGCCGCGGCCTCCCATTCTCCTTCCAGAGATTATGCCAGAACATAGCTCGTTGCCTATACTCTTTCACCTCATCGGTCCACCCGGCTCTGCCCTGGTCCTCACGTACCCCACTTTTCACATGTTTTAGAGGTATAGATTCCTCCCCAGCCGAAATGCACGCCGCAATGATCTCCTCATGAAGCCGATCAATTACCTCATTGTGCATGATACAGAATGGATCGCCGCAGCGTGTCAGGTCATCCGGGATAGCAATAAGTTTTTCATCTAAAGCCTCTTTGTATCTCATAATGTCCTCGGGTCCTGCTTTATCCCAGCCTAGTATTTGCCTAGACTCATTTCCTACGTCCTTATTTTCATATCCAAAGACCTGAACATCTCAATACCATAGAAAGGCTGGAGTGATCTGAGGGGTTGTCAGCCCTATGCAGAGCAGTGTCCTGCTCGATCCTATCAAAAACATTTTCTGAGATTATTAAATGATCCAAAAGGGATCTTGCGCCTGTGATCTTACTCTCAAATGTATATTCTACATTACATACGGCATGCGTTCTTCCACAGAACACACTCTCCCTCTCCAAAAAGTTCAATAACGCCCTAGTATTATCTGACCCGGCCCTGCTGAAGTCGGTATTCCAATCCCCTCCAATAATAACATCATTAACATTTGACATTTCTATAATTGCAGAGATCTCTTGCAGGACACCATTAAAAATTTCAATATCTTGCCCATCAGTAGCCATGTACACATTTATCAACAACATTTCAATTTGTAAACTAGGGCTATCAACCTGCACAGCGCATACCCTCTTTGATTCCCATTGAATTGGTTAAACACATGCATCACTATGAGCGTTCCACGCGATTGCAGCGCCACCGTGTGGCCTGCCCACCAACAAAGATTCACTTGCCATACCAGTGACACCATGAATATTAATGGTACTCCCAATTTCACCACCAAGTTTCTTAAGTTGCTCATTATACAACCAATGTTCCTGTATGAAGAGGAAATCCGCATCCTTAATAAGGTCTCTTAAATATTCATTTCTACCAGGCCCAGTACCATTACTGTTGTAAGTAGTGCATTTCAAAATGTTCACAAGTGTGGCCAGAGTTATTGTCAGTAAAAGAATTAGGGACCTACTTATCATCAACACCTTGCTGTCCGTTTTGTTCGCGACTTTTAGACGGAACGACATACTTGCGGACCATGACGCCCTCCGGCACCATGTCTTCACTCATGAGTTTCGGGTAGTCTGTTTTCCCGACAGTTATCCTAAATGAACAGTATGCTGAATCTGGGTGTGATAAACGTTTAACAGCACGCACATTTATGTCCTGTTCTTTGACATATTCCTCGAGATCAGACTCAACTGTGCCTTTTCTCAATCGGTACACAAACACATCCCTGGCAGGCTCCGGACCTGCTATAAGTTTATCACTGCACTTAGCTTTCCCAACGATTGCGCGACGCCTACTCATTTCACGTTTCTTTTCTCGCTGCACTTCATATCTGCCCTTTTCGAAGCCATAACTGTCACCGTCAGAGCTCCTGTACTGATTTTCTGATTTACTGCATCCCCTAAGACGCAGCACATTTTTGTGAATAGGTGCGGATACGCCGCCGGACCGGGAGTCCTGCGATAGACCTTGATTGTCGTCTTTCCCACGGAAAGACTCGGACGGCAAGGTTGATGCGGCCTTGGCGTACGACTTTCCTACAGGCAGCTCTTTTGTCTCCATCCTCGTTCCGGACGGATACATGATGTGAGGCCAGCCACGACTGCCTCCCCGACGACCATTGTGACCCCTGCTACCGATACCAGCTCGCGCATTAACCGATGACATACTGCACTGCGGTGGCATATAAGAACTGTACGTGCCATTTGCTTTGGGATTCTCAGTACACGTCTCCGTCTCGCTCGATTGTATTTCACTTTCGACACACACTGCCTCCCTATCGAAGTTTGCTTCCCGTTTCTGTTCTCTCGTTGTGATATCAAAGATTTCAATAGAGTTTTTGGTAGCGACTTTCTGCACCTCCGCGAGCCTGCATTCTAGTTTCGACAGGCGATCAACTAATGAAATGTTATTTAGCTCTTCGGGATGAGCACGTGGAATCTTTCCAAGATCCTCTGCGTCAATCACAAACTTCGGCAACATATCTGCAGAATCTAGCTTTTTAATAGCCTGAATAATGTCTACTGCGTTTGCTGCCTCCTCTGACCGATTTACAGAGGTCTTTATCGTCTCTTTCTTACCCAATACACTGTTGTCACCTTTCTCCCATAACAGGTTTTTCGCACTAAGAATGTCATTCGGCGAGAAGAAACCAACCACAGCCTTTTTAATGGCATGTTAACAGTCCAAGTGTCAAAAGACAATTTCCAGTCTGGAATCCCAAGTAGTACTACCTCTTGAAGCTAAAGTGCTTTGTAGGTATAGCTGGTATCACACACGTAGTGACGTCAACTTTCAATGTTTATGTATTTTCAGAAAAGGATAAGTTGCCATATACATTAAAGCATAATTTCTTCATAAATAATCTCGTGATTATTGCTGGCGAATATGAGGACGGGGTTATCGATTTTTGCCAGGATGGCGCACTGTGGTGGCAGACTCGTGACCTACGAGCATTTGCATTTAGTTAAGATGGGCGCAACCGCCAACAATTGTTGCTACCGTATAACAGTTTCAGGAGTAGTCGTGGCCCCGGTAATTCAACATTTCCATATCTTCGGTTTGTAGTTCATAGCAATATAGTCGTCTTTGTGCCAACCTATTTCCTTGGTTTAAATATGTGTGTCACTTCCTTGAACTTGTTCAGTATCAGAAATCTTGGTATTGCCCTGATACTTAATTTCTTAAAATCTCTCGGGGGAGCAAAGTGTGCAACAGGTTTGTTGTCATCGTTGTTTCCCGTCTCGCTTAGTAATCCTCAGTTTGACTCTGGGGGAAACATATTCGAGTTTACATTCAAACCTTTCAAAATATTCATAACGGAAAAAAGTACATGTACAATACGATGCGAACAATTCAACTTGAAGAGAATAGGTTTAGAACAATCAATTTGGCCAGGATACTTGAACTAGTATTATTGGCGTTTCTTCATAGCAGTACGCTTGCGGCGATAAATGCGATCGAGAATCAGGCGTCAAAAGCAGAATTCAAAAGTTGTATATGCTCGAAGCGGATTCGTACAGGGACAGGTCATCAGCTTTAGCATTTCCCATCAAAGCAAAAATTCGGTTCATCCCTTGGTCGTTGACCAAGCTGCATTTTTCTTCTTCGTCGACGAAAAGAATCGGTTGATACTTTGGCCGAAGAAATAAAAATTCAGGAAAGGTCATAAATTGAAAGCGAAAATTTACATCTAACACAAAGAGAATGTTTTACATAATCAATAATAGTTACAATGGCAGTGGCAATTGCAATTAGTAGCCGTGACCATAACTGCAACATGGATCTATCAAATTCGAAACATATTATAATTTTGCCGAAAAGGAAAAAAGTTTCTTCACAAGGGAATCTTGTTTTTGGTCAGACCGTTGTAGCGTATTTGGTGGTTCCTCATTGTTTTGTGTTTTCATTACAGAAAATTGGACAGGGAGCGCGGTGGCACAACAGTTAAGCGTCGGCCTTGCGTCGGGTAAGTCCCGGGTTAGATACCCGGCCAGGGCCACTTTGTAACTCTCAACTGGCCTGAAATGTCCGTGCGTGCGCAAGCTTGGGCGTTTGTTGACCTTAATTCTCCAGAAAGGTTTTTTGACAGGCTGGGTAATAATGGTTGCGATTTTAAAGCGCTTTGAGACAGTAGATAATACAGTGAAATGCGCTAAATATAAAGAACTCTCAAATTTACAATTATCTTTACTTTCAACATGGGGAAACAGAGAAAAACATGTCAGTGCGCACAAAAGCAACCTGTTTGGTCAAAACAACCGCTAAGTGTTTTCTAAACTCGGCGGCAACTCGTGGTAAGCTGTGGCAGAAAAAGCGATGGCAGGGCGACAAGCCTAATGGAGCAATCTTGGCGGTACGCTATAAAATGTAACCGGCAGTTGAGCACCCGTCAAACCAAATAGTGGTGCTATGGACAACCCGGCCCTGGTTTCGAGAAAGCAGTGTTGTAAAGCGTGTAAGAAAGTGAGGAGTATATACCAGTGAACAACATTGCACAATTTCGATTTTGGAAGATGTTTTTCGGAGGTTTCGGCTGCAGATCACAATGATGTTTCTATATGTCAATATATTCATTGTAATTCCTATACCTTTAAAATATTGAGATGGTATCTCATCACTGTCAGCAGTTTTGTTGACATCAGTTGATAGATGCACGATCACGGCGTTGAGGAAATATTCTTCATTTGCTATAAATTGATCCAGCTGGCATGGCTGTCATCTTCGGAACTGCGTAATCATTACGCTCGTCACTTTGAGGAAGCGGGATAGAGGCAGAAAAGGAGCACTTGGTCAGTGGTCGGTATCACAGGCGTCAGCTTGACCAGACCAATATTCACCTGGATTTATATATTTTACTACAAACAAGTTAAGTTAATGAATCAAGACAAGCACATGCTGCACCCACATACGGCATCATATATATTGGGCTGCATCTGCAATGCGGGGAAGTCATAAAAACAAACCACTATCCCCCCCCCCCCAAGGTAAAATCGAGATATTTTGCTTTTTGCCTTTTGTAGCCCATGCTTTATCATATTAAACACTGAAATAGTAAATCGAGAATTGTGGGATAAACTATTATACGGACAAATGTAAAACGTTAAGGTTGTTTTTCTCAATTTCTCAATTTTACAGTTACTGCAGTTTAGCTTGGGGGGGGGGGGGGCAGTATACCCTGGCATACCTGGGTCTAAGGGAATCTGTATCTCATACCTAATCTTGAAAGCACCATTCAGAGCGTAGACTGTACCATTGCAATCATTCCCCAAAACATATCATTCAAACATATTCGCTCTGCCAGAGTTGGCGTCCATTGGACAAGTGTTGCATGAAGATTATGAGATCCTTATCATATTTCGCATCATCACCGGCGTCATAGCCGTACTTGACGCAAGGACCCAACGCGCCACGTAGCAGCAAAATAGCGAAGCTGGCGAAACATTTATAACGGGTCACCCTGATCTCATTATGGACTTATAGCGCGATTATGGGGTTGTAACTATTTTGCTGTATATTGTCACGAGGAAGGAAAAGCACGCGACCTAACGCCGACCTATTTATGTAAAGTGATAATTAGAAGGTATATAGTTCAGGAAATGTTAATAAATAATCATTCCATATCGTCTTTTGAGAGCATTTTTAATTTTTTTAAATATATGCCTACGTCACAGAGTCTCGGCAATGGTCATTTTATAACAGTAGTCTCGCGCAGTCAGAAGTTATTTACGTATCCTGGCGCAAGCCAGACTTTCTTTGTACGAGACGTTTTTCAGCACGATGTATGTGGGCAGAAGCAACACTGCGCAAGATTACCTCGAGCAGGGGCTAATAATAGATTATGCTAATGAGCATACCTTCCTCAGTGAGTTTTCCCAGAATGGTCCATATCGCGCAAAGCTCGGGTTGTCTGTTGACTGTGCTTTTAAGGGAGACTGGCACATGCCTAGTCTCTCTTAAAGCACTGTCAACAGACACCCATATACCCCCTCACACTCGGAAACGACAAACGCCCACCCCTTCCTGCTACCTTGATACTTCTGGATATTTGCCGGAGGTATTGAGTTCACTATAGGCTCCTGCTACTACTATGTTGGATCTGTTAAATGCCCTGGCAAACACCACACTCATGTACAAAGGAAGTACTTCCGATAGAATCTCGAATAGTTCAAACCTTGAACAGTCTAGCTCATATTAATATCAACACCTAACTTATGATATCTTTTTAACTATTTAACCGTTTTCAATGCGGTTTGCACAAGGTTGTCGCAAATGTTGTTGTCTGTATGGTCATGATGATTACAATGAAGTGCACTATTGTCTTCATTATGTAATCGTCAATAAACAAAAGGTCCAAAAAATACCTTTTTTTATTTCGTGAAAAAAAACACGAAAAAAGCAATGGTGTTGTGGTACAGCAAAAAATAAGACTGCCTAGTGTGTTTTCATGTTGATATCTTATTACACTGGTTCTGAAATAACAGACTTTTTCTGTTTGAACATCAACCCTGGATAATTCATATTTGTGGTGACTTCTGACATTGTCCCTATATACTGTAAGCTCAGAACACGGCTACCCTCTCGAGGAACTGGTTACATACAATTATTTCCACAGAATGATACATGCTTCCCGAAATTGGTGGCTTGCATTGGAACTAACTTTCCCCCCCTTGTCCGTCATTAAAGGCATTCAAGTGTGTTGGTCAAACATGACTATCTCCTTTGTCCCTCCACCATAAGGCCTAGTTTCCCCTTATGACCTCACTATTTCAGACACTCAGCGCCCCATTGCTGGAAAGGTGTCTACACTACCAGCAAGAATTAACAAAGAACATTCTTTATGATTCTTGCTAAATCGCATCTGTTCAACAACCGTAGCTGTGTAATAAGTGACATGTCCAGTTACATCACGGTGTCAATAATCATGTCCCTCCTTCATTGAATGATGAGGTTTGAATAATTGTTGTGCAATAATTGGAATACTACAGAGGACCCTACATTTATTATATGGCACACTGCATGTCGAGTTTGTGGAGGATTTGGGGCAGATTTCAAAGGTCAATAGAAATAGTATCTATTGCATGTTGACATTTTTTTTGCAGAAATAGCACGATAGCTCGAAACCAAGATAAGATATCAACATGAAAACACCCCAGAAAGTCTTAGTTCTTGCTGTGCTGCAACACTAGTGATTTTTTTGGTGGAATCTTTCCTGAAATAAAAAAGTTACTTTTTTGGACCTTTTTAAAATGGTCAATTACATAATGAAGACAATAACGCATTTCACTGTAATAAGAATGGTAATTTATATAGACAACACGATTTGTGAAAACCCTGTCGAAACCACATGGAAATCAGTCTGGGCCCGGTTGCACAAAAGTTATGGTGATAAAAGTATGTTACAAATGTAGTTTATCGTTTTATGTTAAAGTCCCGAACTTAGCGTTAGCTAACATAACGCTAACATTGAGTTGCACAAATCAATGTTAGGCCCAATGTTAACTAACACTACTTTTAAGTAAATCAATGTTAGTTGCTGGGGACATTTCCCATAAAGCATTTGGTCCTCCTATCGAAAGCAAGATGGCTGCCCCCATAGAGAATCATTCATCTCAAAAGCAAAAAAGGGAGAGAAAACTGAATTTTTCGCACTCAGAAGCCCAAGTTTTAGTTGATCTTGTAACAAATGAACTTGGGATCTTGCGATCAAAGTTTTCGTCAGATGTGACAAACAAAATGAAAAAAACCCAAATGGGATGAAATTGCCCTAAAGGTTAGTTCCTTGGGAGTGGCCACAAGGACCGGGGATAACTGCAGGGAAAAATGGAACCAGCAGCTTTCAAAGGCGAAAGAGATCCATTCCCTGCAGCAAAAACACCAGAGAGGGACTGGAGGAGGGGTAAATAATGCCACAGGCCGACCCTACATTTCAACTGTCAAAACAATGGTTTCTCTGCAAAAACAGTATCTTTTAAAAAGTTTATTGTCATTGAAGAACTCCAAGTGGTTGATTCTTTGTCTAAAATGCTGTGGAGCTTGGAAAAATTGCCTGGAAAGCCACAAACAGGGCCTGGTTGTCCGCCATTTTGTTTCAGCTAACTCCAAAATACATGTAGGGATTTACCTTGGGGTTAGGAGGTCAGTTAAAGTTAGCGTTAACTTAACGCTACTTTTAAATTATTTTCTTTCTTGCAACCCAAATTAACATTTTGGAGTTAAGTTAACGCCAAGATAGTCTAACAGTGGTTTTTAACAATTTTTTACTTTTGTGCAACCGGGCCCTGGGCCCGGTTGCACAAATTTTGGGAGATATCACAAGTCATAGGTGTTGATATTGTAACACATTAACCTTTAGCTTCTCCGTTTCGTCTTGGGACAGGTTTGATTGGAGAACCTACCATAAAAATGTTATAGAAAACGAGTCACTCATAAGAGAGATATCACATTTTTTAGGTTTTCACTTTTGGCCCCTGGTGGCCAAGTAACGAATCAGAGGACCAGAATTCATTGTCAGGGGTCACCTGACCTGGGGGTCCTGTGCACTAAGTTTCAAGTTCATAGGCCTAGCGGTTAGGAAACGTGCAACTGTTTTTGAAACAGGATACGACGGACGACGACGACACGGACGCGGGCGACGACGGACACTGCGGTGTTGTATAGACACCCCTACGGTGAGTGAAAAAAAGGGATATGGTCCGTCAGAAACAGCATTGCCCTCGCTATGGACACCAGGCAATGACAGGGGATGTGACAGGGGCACAGCCGTACTCCCCACACATACACAGTTGAAGCAATAACTGTCTCTTCAAAAACCTCTGATTTATCAGCAGAACGCACAAGGAGATTAGCATGTTAAGTAACGGTGATGACCTGTCAATAATTGTTCAACTTCGCAGCAGTTGAAAATGCCATTTTTGCAGATGTTTTCAAATGCAGAATCGAATGCTCATTTTGTCTCGTCTCCTTTCGCAGAGAATAGTTTTCATGTCCTTTTGTGTTTCCAGGAGCCTCATAGCCTGGTGGTTAACACTGCTGGCTGCCACGGTTTGAATCCGAGGAGATTCCAAGATTGTATTTCTGGATTAACCCGCGTGGCTTTCAAGGAACTAAAACTCCTTACTCTTCGCATGTACAGTCTAGCTCATATTAATATTGTAACGGGAAACCTGTCCAGAGTGGTCAAGGTGTCACTTGAGACAGGGACAAAGGCACAATCAGGAAGACATTTCTGAATTCCTTAGGCAGGGACTTCCAAAAGGGATCGGGGCCATGAGTATATTATCGGAGGATATGAGTCAGGCAGATGAACACGCTACTCCACCACAAAGGACAGACACAGATTTTAATATTAACACTTGGCTCTAAATATTTACAACTATACGACATACAGTGACACAACATGGAATTCTTTAAACACGACAGTCAGCTCTTGGTCTAATTAATACCCCCCCCCCAAAAAAACAATCTCATTCATAACTACAGTAATTGGTTGATAGAGGGATATTGACTCATGTCGATATCCTCCCCTTCTATGAGACGGACCAAGAGTTCGATTAACTGATCCAAGAACACAACTAAATCTTCTAGTTCTATATAAGTGCCAATGATGACGATATCATCTAGATATATGTGCACACTTGGTGCATTCAAGGGAAAAGAAGGTTCTGCACCAACTTTAGGCACAATTTGTGACTACACTTCAAAATCCTGAGCTTTGAAATCGACATCCCCAAATGCTATACACATAGTTTTACCAAATGAAACACTTTAATGCTCAAAATATCCTGCCTTTGAACCACTTTAAAACTTACAGCACGTGAAAACAAAGTTCCAGCTTCAAAAGAAATCGATGAGTATGACGTCATCAAACATGGCGGACAAGTTTACAAAAGTCCGAAATTGCACCCATAAAAACACTATATTACAAAGACACAGTTACTTATAAACTTACCAGGAAGCTCGAGGCAAATTGGTCCTAGGAAGACAAAGGTCTCTCCAAAGTTTAATGGTCGAACACCACACAGTTTTGTGTAAAATTGTCCTCAACCACGAAAATCTGCTCCGGTAAAAATCACCTAGTTACATATAAAATGCTAACCCGGAGAACGAGTACTGACGGCACAGCGGTTTATGTGGACTCAAGTCCAAGTAAGGATACATCACATATCATGTGGGTTTTTGATTTGACCTAATTGTCAAGGTCATAGAGGTCAAGTGGCATTAATTGTACGTTTGAGTGTAACTATGGCAGGTTTTTCCTAGCTGATAAAATTATGAACTTGAAATTTAGTACACATGACTCCATACATCATATAACCTCTGACACCGAATTTCGACCTGATCTGATTCTCGACTTGGCCACCAGGGGGCCAAAACAAAAAAGGTAAAAAGTGCAATATCTCGCAGTGACCTTTTTTCGATGATATTTATATGGTAGGTATTCGAAGCGATACATCACGTCATGCCGACTTTGGTTTAACCTATATACTATACATGTAGAAAGGTTCTTAGCCAGGATGAATTCTTAACCACCAAAATATCTATACGGTGATCACAATGGCCCCTGTTCGTTTTATTTAAGTTAGTGCTATAAGGCCTACCGCTGCTAAATTATATCTTTAATTAGCCATTCTATACTCCGATCTGATCAGGCGCTAATATCATAATATTCATATTGTATCCTTCAGCTGACTGTTAGCATGAACATCAGTGTGTGCTCCTCCGTCGTGCCAGATTATGCATCTCTTATGGTGTCATTCTACATGAGCCATGTGTCCCACTTTAAGCGTTTGACGTGTTTGGTTCGATTACCACGTTTTGATATGAGCATTGTTATTCAAGCAAACTGCTAATCCAACACAATAATCATGTACTTAACACGTGGCCAAAAGGTACTGCGATCTCTTTACCAGCAATATTGTTAAACAAACCCGTAGTGACAAGTAGGTAATTTAGCTCATGATTGCAAAACACTACTTGTATAGTTACCGATGTAAAGTCCTTCATTGGCAATTATATCGACTGTTATATATTGAATGGGTCTCCCGTAACCTTACCGCAATGATTACCAACATAGCCTTAGAAATGTTATCTTACATAATCTTACATACCGAAGTGCTCCACGAACGAGCGAGTTTTGTCGCTACAACGATCACGTTCACATGCGACAAAATTCGCACTCCGAATCGCAATCATAATGCAGCAGCCACTTGGCCGTATGGGATTGTCATCACGTATCGCTTTAGTTATCAGGGAGGTTAAGATCAGCTCCTACTCCCACTCCCACTCCGACTCCCGACTCCAACTCGAGTCGGGAGTCGTGACGCAATGACGCGGTTAAGAAATTCCGAACCCGACTCGTCAGCCGGGTAGTCAGTTCCGCTGTGTAACGATAGGTGTCGTAACCAACTAACTTGATGCACTTGTTCTACATAACCATTACAAAGAGTTAAAACCCATTTTATGATAATAATTTATTAAGAAATATTGATTTTTTTCAAGTCGGAGTAGTCGGAGAATACTTACGACTCAGGCAGGTCCCAGTCGTTTTCACGAGCGAGTAAACAACATAACGCGGTGAAACCCCGTTCTTATTGATGACGTAGTTCACAAAAAGGGAATCACCCGGAGTGGGAGTGGGAGTCGGAGCTGATCTTAACCTCCCTAATGAAGTGATAGTCGGGATCCCGATGTTTGAAAGTCGAGATTTGAAGTTTAAATTGTGATGTTCTTTCGGAAGTGCATAACGATGTGTTCAATGAATTAAGCCCTTCAGTACAGGGAATTTCTTTATGGTGGTGTATTTCTTTCAGCAATCAAGTGGCATAGTCTTGTAGAGGAGGTAAATACCTTGCCAGCCACGTTATCATGTTTGTTTGGCAGCTTTCTGAGAGTTCCGTGCCAAAGCTAATAAAATAATCAAAAGTTGTGCAGCTTGCTGCGACCCTTCAGTACTCCTGGACCCGCGACCTCCCAGCTGACGACCTTTGAGCGGGCTAAACATTATTTTTCACTGCGAGTATAGGATTTATTTATAATCATTCATCCTCTTTTTTCAAGTCAGGCGGCTGGATATGAGAAGAATAAATTACATGTGTCTCATAATCAGCTTGTTCAGGCTAGCCCGGAATCGGGCATGGAAACAACTACAACAATGTCCAGGGCTTCTAAGATGGCTTCCTGTATTTCAGGATTTGATATTAAATTGATGTTGCATAAATCCGCTGTTTAAAGAATATATTACCCCATCCTGAAACATGGTGGCAGCGTGTCTTTAAAAAGAGACTCAAAGAACCCAAAGGAGAATAGATTTTTGCAGACATGGCAAAAATAAGCCCACCAGAGCCTTTCAAGTTTGACAAATCCGGTCAGTGGCCAGAGTGGAAAAGAAGGTTTCAGAGATATAGACTGGCCTCAGAACTTACAAAAAAAGATGGGGAAGTACAGGTTGCAACCCTTATCTACAGTATGGGGAAAGAAGCCGACCACATCTTCGATAGTTTTGGCCTGTCAGAAGCGGACCAGAAAAAGTATGACACGGTCCTGGAGAAATTTGATGCACACTTTGTTCGTCTTGAACGTCTTGCCAACATTAGAGGATGTCATTCATGAATTGTCCGCGCAACGATGTTCACAACTTTGGATGCTTCCAGTGGCTATTGGGCCGTCCCCCTGCACGAGGAGAGCAAACTTCCCACTACTTTCATCACACCGGCAGGTCGTTGTTGCTTTAAACGTTTGCCATTTGGCGTTAGCTGTGCGTCCGAAATTTTCCAGCGCATCATGAGTGATTTGCTCAAAGACACCGGAGCAATAGTTTGGCAGGATGATATCCTCATTTTCGGCAAAACTGCAGAGGAACACGACGAGATGCTAAAAAGGTCATGAAAAGGATTGAGCAATCCGGATTGAAACTCAACAAAGTAAAATGCAAGTTCCGTAAACCGCGACTCCGGTATGTAGGTCATAAGTTCGATAAAGTTGGCGTCAGCGCAGACGAGGAGAAAATCCAGGCGATTATGGAGTTGGATGCACCCGAAAACGTATCAGAATTGAGACGGGTGTTGGGCATGATAAGATACCTTGGGCGATATCTTCCCAACCTTGCCACTGTCGTGGAACCAATGAATGAACTCTTGCAAAAGGATCGCGAATTCTCATGGGGACCGCAACAGGGTGAGGCTTTCCGCCGAATAAAAGCCCTTGTTTGCGATAGTCCAGTTCTAGCGTACTATGATGTCAACAAACCTACGGTAGTCAGTAGTGACACGAGCAGCTATGGAGTCGGCGGAATGATAATGCAAAGACACGGTGAAGAGTTAAAACCAGTGCGTTCTGCTCTGGGACACTCACAACTGCAGAACGCAATTATGCGCAGATTGAAAAAGAGTGTTTTGCTGCCACCTGGACATGTGAGAAATTCCGCAGATATTTACAAGGACTAGAGTCTTACGAGCTGCTTACAGATCATAAACCCCTGGTCCCGCTCATGAACTCTAGAGACTTAGACCAGGTACCCCTTAGATGTCAGCGGCTGCTAATGCGTCTAATGCCGTTTAATTTACGCGCGAAACATGTCCCTGGGACTACGCTTGTTGTTGCAGACGCGTTATCTAGACAGCCCCTGAGCGGTGAACAATCCAATACTGAATCAGAAGTCAAGATGTTCGTCAATGCAGTGGTTGAGGCAAGACCTGTGTCAGATGTTAAAATCGAGAAGATTCTCCAAGAGACGAAAGAGGACGAGGCACTTCAGGCGGTAATCTCACTCACGGCAGAGGGATGGCCAAAGCGCCGAAATCAGGTGCCAGTTACAGCATGCGAATTCTTCGATGTTCGTCATCGACTTTCCGTCGCTGGTGGATTACTTTTGTTCGGTGACCGCATCGTGATACCTCAATCGATGAGGGGTGACATTTTGAACCGCATACACGAAGGACACATGGGTGTCAACAAGTGTCGCGACAGGGCTAAAATGTCCGTATTTTGGCCACGTCTCAATGCCGAGATCGCTGAACTCGTAGGTGGATGTGACTTTTGTCAAGAACAAAGGTCGACTCAGAAACACGAGCCGTTAATTGTAACCCCTCACCCAAAGTATCCGTGGGAGAAAATCGCTATGGACTTGTGCACTGTGAAGTCAGAAAAGTATCTAGCACTCATGGACTACTATTCTAAGTACATTGAAATAGCGCATATGCGTTCTACAACTGCCAGCAGTGTTATCAAGAAAGCAAAGGCAATATTCGCTAGATGGGGCGTGCCCCGTGAAAACGTCTCGGACAATGGCCCGCCTTATGATTCGAAAGAATGGAAAACTTTTGCGTCGGAGTGGGGAATAACACTCACAACCTTTAGCCCCCACAATCCTCAGGCTAATGGTCAGGGAGAAAGTGGCGTAGCCATTGCAGAGAGAATTTTGAGACAACCTGATCCCATAAAAGCTCTCATGAGTTATCGCTCAACCCCAGTCAGGTCAACTGGATACAGCCCAAGTCGTCTAATGATGGGCAGATAGATTGCGACAACCATACCAACACTCAGACGTAATCTCCGACCACAATGGCCAGACGCGAAACGCGTATCTGAAAACGTGAAGACAATGCAGCTGCAGCACAAACAGCAGTACGATAGTCGTCATGGAGTCGCCTCCCTGCCCGTGCTGACAGCCGGAGAAAAGGTACGAGTGAAACTGGACGGTCAGAAGAAATGGAGTGAGCCAGCTACGGTGGTGCAACACCACGCAACACCAAGATCATATATCATCAGATTCAGCGAAGGCAAGGATTATAGGCGCAATCGACGTCACCTGCAACGAAATCCGTCGAACGTGCATACCGGTGAACCTCCAAGTGCCGGTTCTTTTACAGCCAACGTCGTTCGTCCACAATCGTCCAGGAATCGTACGAGGCCAATGTCGCCTGCCAGGAATTTTGCTGGAACGCCAGCTCCGTCATCATCAGAACCGCCTGCGTCACCTTCTCAACCGGTAACGCCACCTATGGTGGAATCGAGGACAAGATCTGGGAGAGAGATCGAACCCCCAGTTTGGTCGAAAGACTACGTAGAGGTTGAGATGCACAACTTATACCGATACTTAAACTTATCACTTATCGAGATACGTATACGCTCTTACTTATCTCAAATCACCTTTAGAAAACCGAACATATACGTATAACGTATACATTATCTTCTATAACCCCTTGTCTCTGATTCGGTGACAATCATACCGCTCAGCAAATCGCAATAGGTCTTGTATTTTAGAGGTTGTTCCATTAACCAAAATGGCTGCTGTTAACGATATAATTCTTGGTATTGCGGCTGATGTTCTTAAGCCAGAAGATGCCATGTTACTCATTTTGCATGATGATGAAAGAGAGAAACCAAGGCGGTTCGGCGTGTTGCTGCAGGATCTTGATGGCGAGACATACCGCCGCATATTTCGCTTCGAGAGGCAGGATGTGGAGCGGTTGTGCTTGGCCCTCCAAATCCCAGAAATGGTGACGTGCCGAAATGGAACTTCAGTTCATGGTTTAGATGCGTTTATACATGTTCTGTTGAGACGGCTTGCCTACCCGAATCGGTTGATCGATATCTCAATCGACCACTGGAAGACACCAAGTGAGGTGTCATACATTGTTAATAGAATTCTTGATCTCATTTATGATCAGCACGCTCATCTACTGGATGATTTTCACAAGGACTGGTTGGCTCCGCCAAGGCTACGGGAGTTCGCCGACGCAATACGAGACAAGGGTGCCCCCCCCCCCCCCCCTAGAAAACTGCTGGGGCTTTATTGACGGAACTGCGCGCGCCATCTGTCGGCCAATTCGAAATCAACGGCAAATGTACAATGGCCACAAAAGACAGCACCGCTACAAGTTTCAATCCGTCTCCGCCCCGAACGGGATGATTGCGAACATGTATGGTCCAGTAGAGGGCCGGCGTCATGATGCCGCAATGCTGAGAATGAGTGGGCTGCTTGACCAGCTCGAGGCTTTGGATCGTCAAGCTCCTGGGTATATGTTATATGGTGATCCAGCCTACCCGATTCGCCCCTATCTGTTGAAGCCGTTCGGAGGAGCTGCACTGAACGACCAGGAGGCCGAATTTAACAGGAGGATGTCCCGGCTCCGAGTCTCTGTGGAATGGACATTTAGGAAGATCATTTCAAATTTCGCACTTCTGGACTTCAAAAGTCAAAAGTTGTACCTCCAGCCAGTCGCTAAATATTATATAGTTGCTGCGATCCTCACTAACTGCCACACCTTATATGGAATTCAAACGGGGAGTTTTTTTGGACTTCAGCCCCAACTCTTCAGCAGTTTCTGCAACTTAATTGAATGGACGTTCCAGCTGTAGAAACAACGTAACCATGGTAACGAATCAGTTAACTTTGACTTGACTTTATTTTTCAGTTAATTTGATCAAAACAGTTGACAAATAAAACTTCACTGTAAAAACTAACCGCCTAAGTTAAACTGTGGCCGGGTGAAAGTTAACAAAACGTAAACATACAAATTTGTGAGGTAAAACATTGTAGTCTACTCATTTCAAGTATTTAATGTACATGTATATAAGGAAGTATATGTCAGAAATAAAAAGAGGCCTAAAACAACATGTTGTCGTATATCATCTATGCAATGTGAACCACCATCGTTCTTGTTCAAGTTAGTGTTCATTGATTCGATGATTAGAAAATCATGGCCCGGATCATTTCTTCATAAACCTCTTCATCATGTTGAACAAAAACTTCTTCTCTTCTCTTTCACTCTCAAGCCTCAGCCTCCTTTCATCCTTCTCCAAGTCAAATCGAGCAGTATCCAGTTCTAGTTGTTTTTTCTTCAACTCAATCTCCTCCCGCTGCAGCCCTTGGTCTTGCTTAGATTTGTCGGCCAAAAAGTCCAGCGCCTTGCTGTTCGTGGTCCTACTCCGGATCCGCTTAGCCACACTTTCACCATTTTCATGACCTGAAATTGTAATTAACCTGAAATTATTTTTTAAGGGACACGTAGTAGCCAGTAAGGACTAGTCAAATTGAAACTTAATTTGGCCAAAACAGACATCATGACCTTTCTTTATTACCATCAAGATGGTGATAGACAGAGCGATCCCACCTATGATCTTTAGAATGTATACACTAACCTTCTACTGGGGCTGACAGAGTTTCCATCGCTTTCTTCCGCAGATCCCTGGCCTTCGCTTCTTCATCCCTTTTCGCCTGTTTTTTCTGCTTTTGATTCCTATCAGCTTCGTCACGAAGGTCAAGTATTTCCGAGAGAAGTTGTTCTTTTTCCCCGAATTCATGTTCGACTCCAGACCTGAGAGGAACACAAATTGAAAATATTATTTCATAACCGAGTAGTAGGACCCGCAGCGCCAATCCTTCACGCGAAGAAAGGGAATCCGCAGAGGTTGATAACTTGACGGCATTACAGTTAGAGAGGTAGGTAGGCCTCGACTATGATATGAAATTTGGTGGATTGTCGTCTTTGGTGTTTGTTTTTTTTGTTAAACTGAGAGAAAAATTTCCAAGTGAGGAGGAGAAAGAAGTTCCCATGAAAAAAAATTAATAAACCAAAACATCGACATCGATAACAGAATGTAATGAAGCATCATCTTGTTATAGCCTATTCATGAGGCGGCACTATTACTCACGCTTTCATGTCCTCTTTCTCGGCCTTTTCAATTTTGGCCAAAAACAGGAGAGTTCTCTCTCGCACTCACCGTACACCCACGTCCAATACTGGTCTTGCATCTGTAGCGGATGCTTTTAATTTTTCCTCCACCGAGACCCATGATCCCTCGACGAAAGGGTTCTGGGTGACAACTTCTCTAAGTAACATGATGTCGTCATCTTCTGAAAAGTGTACCCTTTTCTTTCTTTTCTGCGCCATTCTGAAATTCAAAACCATCCAAATAATGTGAGCCCGCCTGCATGGAACCGGAGAAGAAAACGTATAGATCAGCAATTGGCCTACAACATCCGGGCTTCAATCAGCATCAATTCTCAATCAAAGGAAGAATGCAAGCTAGCTAGCAATCGACGCGCACCTACCGGCATATCACGAGTTTCATCAATTCCGATAAGGTGACGAAGGCCCTTCGCATAACCAATCTACAAATCAAGCATGCTTCGTATTTGAAAAAGCCCTCATATTCACAAAAGTACAATTTTCTGGACGAATTCTTATGTTCGTCATGTGGAATAGGAGGCAGGGAAAATAGTTAGGGTAGTAAATTGTATATGTTTGGAAGTTAGGACGAGAAAAACAGAATTGTTTGACAACAAATCCAAAATACTTGCCTACTTTCCGATGCGTCCACAAACCCCGGACCGAACGTATTGTAACGAGCCTCGTGAGTGATATGCCTACAAAGCGATGACGTATTATGCGGGATATTTTACACGTCACCATTGCATAAGCGCTTTTATAAGTCCCAGTTTTAACTGACCCCACCTTGGCTGGTATTTATAAAAACAAGTATATGCTTATAAGCATGTTCTTTAAGCATGTACTTAATACTTAAAGAATTAAGTAGAAGCATAGCCTTATACTTGATTTCATATTTATAAAACAAGCATTTGTGGATGATGCTTGGCTTGTAATTTTTAAGCTTATGCTTAATTGCTCATACTGCATAACAGGGTGAAATTAGATTTCCCATGTGGTATTTGTGGTGTAAGGCTGGTCGGTTTCGTGATTATGGCAATCATTGCTGCCCTGGGAATGGGGAAATCCTTTGTTATTGAGGTCACGGATAGTCATGCCTGTCCTTAGTGCATGTAAACCTTCTGGTTTGTACACCAACTGTTAGAATCCTATTAAACGTTACCTCTTCCGGTTGCTGAGGATTCCCATAAGGTGTAAAGAGCCAGGGGTCAATGCCGTATCCACTATCCCCTAGCAGTAATGCATCCGTCCTCATAGTGGACAAACGATGACAAACTACCGAATTTCTCCATATTCTACTGTCGTGTACAGACCCTGGTCACTCGGCTACAATACTTGTGAACGTTTCCTTTGCATCACAAATTCTCTGAACGTTTAACGTAGCCTTTCCACTCCGGCCTACGTATTCGTCGCCATGTGCATGCCTCCCTTGTGTCTTCAGAACTCGGACGTGGGTACAGTCGACAGCACCTATCGCACAAGGCATCTCATAGGTCGTTTGCCAGTTGTCCATTGCTGACTGCATCTCATGCACCGTGCTTGGGAAATGTATCCACAGTCCTGCATTTTCAACAATCTTGTCGAGTACTGCGTGGAATGTTCTTGACACGGTGGGTTGGAAAATTCCAACATCCTCAGCAACACCCATCTGAAACCCTGGGTCCGATATATATCGAAGGAAAGTCTCCATTTGTGTCTTTACTGTCAGTGCCCCGCCACGAGTTTCTCCACTATCTTCTAAAAAATGATCAGCAAACCATTCAACATTTTGCTCATCAAATCGATAAAATCGTCGATGAAATGCTGGGCAACATGATTTTCTTGGGGTGTACTCCTTTGGATGTCGCCCCGCAAGTGCAAGAAAAGCTGCCATGTCAAACACGTCTTCCTACTTCGAAGTTCAAGCCTGGTCTGAAGCTACCTGGAAAAATCTAAGGATATCCTTATAAGCATATGCTTAATACTCGTGTTTATAAATATGGAATGAAGCAGAAGCTTAGACTTTAAGTTTTGGCAAGATGCCTGAAAAGCAGACACTTATACTTGAAGCATAAGGTTACAGGTACAAGCATTACCTTAGGTTTTATGAATATGCAGCGTACTTAACACTTGAAAATCCAAGGATAAGCATATGCTTGGTTTTTATAAATACCAGCCCTTGTCTCGCAGACGCAAAACAGCCAAATATAACATTTTCTGTTGTCCATAATCGTGGTCTTGGTTTGTGACAAAAAGCACACCAGTTTGTCTTGAATCATGCATGTCAATCTGCTTATGATTTCCTGCGGCATTCCGGTGTAACATCTGTGGTTGTTTCCCATGTGTCAGTGTTTCCAAACAATAGGCAGCTGGAGAGACCATGACTTTTCAATAGGGGGGATACACAGAAAAACTCGTCAATCTATTTTTGAGCGTTCCCAAACAATGAGGGGAAACACTCAAAAACAGAAACACTCAAAAACATTACACCGGGTTGATTGCTCAACTCGGTGCTGTCGAAAAACCTGATTTTTGACAAGGCCCAATCGACCGTTTTTGCCAACTTATCGGGGTGAAATGCCCCCATCAAATTTGATGACGTATTTCGCAAATTTCGTAAGTGATAAGTATAAGTATTGGGATAAGTTGTGGATCTCAACCTCACTAATGACATTCTTAGGCCTAATTTGTATGATGCATCAAGACTGTGTTGGGTCCAATAATAAAGACCCGTCTTTAGTGCGACAGGGTATTGTCGTCTACCATGACCCTGTGAGTTCAGGCCTTGTTGATTTTCCTTGATTTTTGCTGTTTTGTGTGTGTTTTGATAACATAATAGCATGTTTTTGTGGTGTAATTCTCTAAAACAAGCCACATTGCTTATGTTTGTTTTGGTTGGCGCATTGGATCGCTCTAGAAGACTAGTTTAAATTTTGCCTTGTGTTTCAAGGGTATCTTTTGACTTTCTAGTTAATAGAACTATAATCCAGCTAGGATGGTTAATTCTGTGCTTTGTTTGAATGTTGGAATTGGTGTTTGCAAGACATTTAAAGCTGAACTAAATAGTGCTCATAGAACAATTAAAGCTGAACTGAATAATGTTGGACTTTGACTATCCCTCATATGGACTATTATCTTAAAGGGGGGGGGGGGGAGATGTCTCATATTCAGCTTGTTCAGGCTAATCCGGAATCGGGCATGGAAACAACTACAACAATGTTCAGGGCTTCTAAGATGGCTTCCTGTATTTCATGATTTGATATTAAATTGATGTTTCATAAATCCGCTGTTTTAAAGAATATATTACCCCATCCTGAAACAACATGGTCATCCTTTTTAGCTGCGTACCTCGCTGCGGATCAACGGTACAGCGGAAGAGTTAAAACGGAAATTATCGGAGAGATGAGTAATGTTCATCTCTTTGGTGACTATGATACATGCTAGCTGTTGATTAACTCCTTTCCGCCAAATTTCTTCATCGCATCTCAGCGTTGATGTAACTTGTCCTCTTCAGTGAACAAGTCCTCAAAGAAAATGTGGATGGTTGCCGCCAGAAAGAATTGACCAAACTACATGCATTCAACCCGTAGCTTTAAAGGCTTACAATTTTCATTAAGAATTTGAAATTTGTTATCGAATTTGAATATTTCTAATGATGTACTGAATATAAACCCGTGTTCATGTTGTTTTTGTGTTGACAGATAAACATATTTAGCGAATAAAGCGATTTTAAGAGTGTGTAGCTTTTTCTGACTCACACTGTAGATAGGCAAACGTAACTCGAGACCTCTGCAAGGCAAAATAGTTGGGTTAGTGTTAGAGATAGAGGTCAGACTTTCTTTTGCAACTGAATAGTTAGGTAAGTGGTAGGGATAGAGGTACTGCCATGTCATACCTTCTTTTGCCACTGAATAGTAGTCAGTGCATAAGTTTCTTTGAACCTGTTTTAGCTGACCGAAACACCTTGGGGAAAATAGGACCCCGGAAAACCCGGGGAACATAGGTACGTGTTCTAGGGCAGGCCTTCCAACTTGTCGTCCAGCACACCCTGAAATCAGAGTGTATCACTTGAAAAACAGCCAAAATTTGTGCTCACTCTGGTAAAGTTAAGTAAATGGTCTGTGTTCACAAATCTGGTACCATGGACAAAAATATGACATAATATGCACTGAATTTTTAGGTAAATTAACCACCGGGTTACTTTGTATTGCACGTAAGAAATTAAGACGTATTTTGGTATTGCGTTAGTGTTTCATTGAAATAAGAGAGAGGATAAGAGATCGTTCCGCTAACACTAACGATAACGATAACGATATTTTTAACGTTACCGTATCAAATAACGTTTTTCAGGTAAAGAGACAGTTGGCTACGCTATTTAATTTATTTATTCGTGTAAAATACATGTACAATATTTGATATAACATGACAAGACATTGGATTATGAACAAAATAAAACGTACATGCATTACACTGGTAACCATGTAGGTCGAGACCTATTATATGGCACCAGATAATATGGGTTGTGTCGTCGGGGTGCCGGCGACATGCGCACTAAGTGGGCCGACAGTTTGCACAACGGCAGAAAGTGACGAAAGTGCACATGTCGTCGACATCCAAACGATCCAACCTGTCAAAATAATAAACATTAAGGGACGATTTAAAATGCATTTTTTTCAAATTATGTAATTGGACCGGGAGGCTGTTCCACAGCTTCGGTGTCCTCACCCAGTATGAGGCACCGAACGTCTCCGAGTGGAATCTCGGCTGCGCCAGTCGTAAACCGTCGCCCCTTACAGCCGGGGTTATATAAAAACGTGCATTAAAATCCAGGACATTATAATAAGAATCGTGCATAAAAACTAGATCCTTGATTTCCCGACGGTACGACAGGGGCAGCAGAGACAACGCTCGCAGACGCTCCACATATGGCATATCAGGGCCTAAAATGTGACGAGTCACCCTCCGCTGGACACGCTCTAAAGTTTCAGGATCACGTCGCACATGTGTGTCGAATACCACCGTACCATATTCAAGGCGACTACGCACAAGTGATTTATACAACATGATATTCAAATTAACGTCTGCAGTACGCCCGCATACACGCCTGATCATACCCCACATTCTACTTGCACTGCTTGCAATACCATTGACATGAGATGACCATGACAGGTCCGAAGAAAAGACAATACCAAGATCCTTGAATTTATCAACCCGAGACAATGCAAAACCATTGATATTGTAAAAGAAGTGTGTCGGATTTAACTTCCTAGTAACACTTATGACCATGCATTTGCTTGGGCTAAATGTCATGCCCCACCGTTTACTCCAAGCGTACAATTTATCAAGGTCGGTCTGAAGTAGCAGACAGTCGGTTACAGACTCTATCTCCCTACACATTTTGGAATCATCAGCAAAAAGATCCATGGCAGTACCGTCACTAACGACCTCAGCAATATCATTTACGTACAATAAGAATAAAAGAGGTCCTAAAATTGACCCTTGCGGCACACCAGACAGTACATCTAAAAGTGATGACTCCGAGCCATTAATCACAACTCTCTGCTTCCTATTTGTAAGATACGACGTTAACCAACTCAGAAGACGTCCACAGATTCCAAAGGAACGAATCTTATGTAATAAGAGGCAATGGGGAACGGAATCGAAAGCTTTAGCAAAATCCAAATATATAACATCAGTTTGACCCCCACTATCTAAGACCTGACCCAGTCTATGCTGGAACTGAACAAGCTGAGTGGCCGTTGACCGCCTGTTACAGAAGCCATGCTGGCCTTTATAGACTGACGGACTTAAGACTGGATAGATACTGTTATAAATGCAACGTTCCATTACTTTAGAAACCACAGATAGGAGAGACACGGGTCTATAATTTGAAATCAAATGCTTGTCTCCCTTCTTGTACACTGGCACAACGTAAGCGATTTTCCAATCGTTTGGTAAAACACCTGTCTGCATTGAAACGTTGAATAAAAATGCGAGTGAAGAACACAGTGTAGAGGCACACTCCCTCAGAACACGATTAGAGACCCTGTCAGGCCCACAGGCCTTAGTCTTGTCCAGCCTGTTTAATACCGATTTCACCTCAACTGCTGTAAAGTTAACAGAATCAAGGTTATAATTATCATACATAGTAACATCAGGTTTTCTCAAGTCGTTGTGATGAGAAAAATTGGAATAAAAATAACCATTGAAGGCATTTGCCTTGCGCAGAGGAGTCACAAAAGACTCATTGCCCAGCTTCGCTGTCTCTGGTACAGAGTTTGATTTGGTTTTTGCGTGATAGAAGTTCCAAAAACGTTTTGGGTTTCTACGCACTTCTGATCCAAGATTGTTTACATTCGCTTTGTATTTGTCACGGGTCAAATTTCTGAGTTCATTGCGCAGGCGCCGGTATTTCCTCCAACTATAGTCACTGTTCCTGTTTTTTGCGCAGCGGCGGGCAGCATTCACTTTTGTTGACATGCGTCTCACTTCGCGGTCAATCCATGGCGGATAGCTTTTGTCACGAATAGTTTTCCGCGGAATAAAGCGGTCTAATCCAGTGTTATACACACCTAGCCACTCTGACCACAAATTGTCAATGCCGTCCTGGCCATTTTGCAAACAGAAATCAGAGTTGGGACCAAGCTCGTCACAAAGGAATGACCTTAGACCTGTGTAGTCCGCACGCGTAAAGTCATAAACAACGCGCGAAATTCCAACACGACGGGGCATTCTAGTACGGAAATTCGACACTACGGGAAAATGATGAGAATCGTACATTCCTGGCCATGTTTCCGTGTCACTGAATCGCTCTGGTTGATTTGTCAGGATTAAGTCGAGTATGTTTCCATGCTTATGAGTAGGGTTGAGGACGAGCTGTGTTAAGGAGAAATCGTTCACGATATTACAAAACTCCCCAGACACATGAGAGCCATTGACACTAGACACAGTGTCCCAATTGATGCTCGGAATGTTTAGGTCGCCTGAGAGACAAATATTGCTGAATTCTCCCTCACAACTTTTGAGAACGTCCCTGAGGTCCCCCAGGAACACCATCTGCTCATCGACATTATCCGGTGGATTATAGCACACAATAAGAGCAAAAGGCTCGTCAGAATCTGGTTTGACCTCGCACACAAGAATCTCGGAGTTTTCTTTTTCCAGATCAGTTCTACGGTACGACGGCATGTCCGATCTACATGCCATTAGAACGCCGCCACCACGTTCTTGGTCCTGCGAGTTGCGGTCCCTTCGATGGATGGTGTACGAAGGCGGCAGTATTTCACCGTCTGCTACCTCTGCGTTTAACCAAGTCTCCGAAACACACACGAAATCAAACTGATTGCAAAGCACCAACTGCTGGAATTGCGCCAGCTTATTTTTCGACCGATTTACAGTTTTTAGACTACGAGCGTTCAGCAACATAAATGAGTGGCCATCCCTGACTGCATGTTCTCCAGCGGAGTTGTCTCGACACATTGCGTCATCCTAGCGGTTTGCATTCGCTCCACGGTTATATCCTTCCTGGCGGTTGTTCGTGTTTCGTGTTACTGTTTGGTTACCCTGAGGTCGATTTCGGCTATTCATTTTATCGTTTCGATTATTCTCGTTGGGGACATATTTCTGTTGCTTGGCGACCACTCGCGAGCCTTTGACCTCAAGCACGTCGCCAGCGCCTGGGAGATTTTTCACAATTGTCCGTATATTATTCTCGGCGATTCTCTGTGACAGAGGCTTATCGTTCGAAATATACACATTACTGTACTGACGACACTCCTTAAGCGATTGTTTAGCGTCCATTATCAGAGATTTGTCCTCATACGACCGGCACGTGGCAATAATCAGGCCTGGGCGGTCATTGTATGAGCGTTTGCGTTCGACTTTTTGAAAAGACAAGTCCTTCAGCTTTAGCCCTTCCCGCAAAAGGGCTTGTGTCTTGTTTGCGACATTTTCATTCTTTCCCTCCTGTAGATTTCGAATCACAATATTCAAAAACTCCGCGGAGTCATCCGACTTTCTTCTAAGAGCAGCCACCTGAGCTTTCACTTCTGCCACTTCCACTTTTACTTTCTCACTAACGCTATTTTCTTCCAATTATTAGCGTAGACCTACGTCAAACACAAATGCGAGTCCTTATTTGCGAGCATACAAAAGCGGGTTGCACATCGGTTTAATACACCAGTTTCGGACCACAATAAACCTGGTACAATCATTTGCCCCAGGAATTTGAAAGTGATGTTCTTTCACTTCTTCATTTTATCTGCCAAAAATGATAAGGGCAGGTCTATTGTCGTCCGTGGTTGTTGGTACATTCAATCTGATTGCCCAGTATTCAATGGTTGTTCCGCTCACCAAATTGACCCAAGGCTTCTGCTATTGAACAAGATGAACCCGTTGGCATTAGTCGATGATCCGGAGGATTTACTTCAGCTTTACAATGCAGCACGCCGTAGAGACGTCCCATTTAATCGCCGAGGAAATGCACGAATGTTCAATTTGGAGAATCGAACTGATGAACAGTGTCGAAGTGACTTTCAATTTGACAAGGCAGACGTAATCAGCTTGAGGGATGCGCTCAACTTCCCGCCCCTTATGCGATGCAAAAACGGTACGAGGGTAGGAGATACGGAGGCCATATGTGTGCTTCTCAGAAGGCTGGCGTATCCAAATCGCCTTTCCGACTTGACAGAAGTGTTCGACAGGAGCAAGACGGAACTGAGCAACATATTCAACACGTCGTTGGACCACGTCTTCAACAATTTTCATGGACTTCTGACAGAGTTGGACCAGTGGTGGCTTGGCCATGAACATTTACAGGAGTGTGCTGGGGCCATAAGTAGGCGTGGCGCCCCACTTGATAGGTGTTGGGGCTTTATAGACGGAACAGTGAGGGCAATCTGTCGTCCGATCTACGACCAAGAGGAAGTCTACAATGGCCATAAACGTTTCCACGGACTAAAATTTCAACCAGTCGTCATTCCAAACGGTACGATTGCCAACCTCTTTGGCCCAATTGAAGGCAGACGGCACGACTCAGCCATGCTCGGTGAAAGCGAGCTTCTGCAGAATATTCAGCGATTGTTCCGTGGGGCGAGAGAAGAATACATGTATTACTTATACGGTGATCCGGCATATCCTCTGAGGCCACAGCTCATGGCTCCCTTTAGAGGCGCAAATCTGACCAACGAACAAGAGGAGTTCAACGATCATATGAAATTTCCACGCCAAAGTGTCGAGTGGGGATTTGCCAAGATTATCCAATACTGGGCGTTTTTGGACTTTAAAAAGAACCAAAAACTGTATCTACAACCGGTAGGAAAATACTACGTGGTCGGGGCAACCAATTGCCATACCTGTCTGTACGGCAGTGTATTTGGAGCCTATTTCGACCTAAGAGCTCCCGTTCTGGAGGAGTACCTTAATGGACAGTAAAATGAGCAAAAGATGTAACAGGCTGTAACACCGGTGATCGAGAAATAAAACAACTAATCAGGGTACCTTCTATATTGTACTTTATATATTTTTTATTGAACGATTACTTTGAAAAAAGGTGAAACTACCATCTACAAAACCATCACGACTCCTGACATATCGTACAATCAGTTAATAGACCAAGCTGTTTCTTAAAGGCCATATATCAAGGTTTGAAAACATGCTTGATACTCATGAAATATGTTGAGGGTTAAAGAAACAAGATCCCAGACATTAAAAAAATTCTAATAATAAAGTCATTATTTAGTTATTTCAATTTTCAATTTTAAACTATTCGAATTTCCCACCACACACAACTTTAGATTAGTTCCACATGTGGCCGCTAGAGATTTTTTGATGACGTAGATCAGGTCAGTCAGAACAAAGCAAGATGGCTTCCGCATACAGTTCAGAGAGTGAGAGCAGTGAATTTGAGGATGTTTTGGTCGATACAGAAGGATATTTAAACGTTGAGCCGTACATGTTAGAGCCATTAATATCACTAGATCATAATGAGAGTGATCATTCGGACGAAAGTGATTAGAATTTGTGGTTAATCAATTTGCATGGCAGACCTGCCGATATAGCAAAGAAGACATTGATAGACGGTTGCAGATGCATAACATGTATGATTTTTGAACAGACTAATGTTGCACAATATTGTTTCGCCTCGTCAGTGTTGTATCGCCAGTTATGTCATGACGCTGAACTACTATTGAAAAGTGACGGTATTATGCACAATCATCTTGACGTGACGATATAATGCCGTGCAACGTTAGATAGGCCTAGATGTCAGATGACAATAATCTGTCATTGACAGTGGCTGTCACTGACACTGACCTGTGTCGCTGTCACCTTGCTATGGCTGGAACACAAGAAGACACTATGCGGTATCACAGGCCCCAATAGGGCCTACACATTATGTATAACAACCGACCTCAGCAGCCTCGGGCATTAAATGCAATTGACATGGTTGGAACAGCTGTTTTTAACAAGTGGCATTTAATATTCAGTTGGATGCAGATATCCGGCTTCATGTGATAATCCGTATCGATAAAGTGATCACTGCAAAGTTTGGCCGAAGGCCCAGGCTTCCAACACCCCAAACGTTTGCACTTCCGAATCCACAGCTTCCTCCTCTCTCGTTCAACTGGATTTGGAAATTAATGAAAATGGGTCCCATCCGTCATTCGATTGTTCTTTGTGCTATCCTTGACACAATTCGGAGCCACACAATACACCATAGTGAATGAAACACATTACTTCCAGGTGTGCATAATTAATTAAGGCCCTCCTGCTTTTATGATTGCATGACATGTACAGATAACCTGATCTACATCACAACTTTTGCTGAACCCGCCGCCTGGCTCTAACAAGCCAGTTGCTAGCCTGATTAGGTAATCAAGTTGTCAAACACATAATTGGCTATATCTTCAAAATGGATGGAGCTAATTGCATTTGGTTTTCTGTATTGTATAAAGTGTTAGGTACACTTTTGAAATCGTCTTACAGCAGAAAATGGCAAAAAACCTTGATATATGGCCCTTAACGTTCATCATTATTCTTCTCTCTTCCGCTTCCAATGCCATTCGGCTTTCTCTTTTCTTCCTTTCCAATTCCTGCTTTTTTTCGTCGAGTTCTATTTTCCTTCTTTCGATAGCCTTCTCCTCCCGTCGCATTGCCAATTCTTCCCTTTTCTGCTTCACCTCATTTTCGCACCTTTTTTCAAGATAGATGAGCGTGTCATCCTTGGGTTTCTTCCTCATCTTCGGTGAAGGACCAGACTCGGTTGATGGACCCGGCTTTGGTTCATTCTCATCTTCTGTGGATGCTGTAAAAGTTAGAATACGTTTAAATCATTTGTATGTGAAACGAGATTAAACCTGCATGTACATACCTATTGCTATTCTAGTTCCGAATAATGAAAATTGTACACTATTGGCTTGCCGGATTTCTGGCATTTCATATATAGCCTGTTGGATGGGACAGAACAATGAAGAAATGTATTTTATGGGCAAAAGCAGCCACATTCAAACGCCAGTGTGTATTACTTGCTGTGGATCAAAACAAACGGGAAGAAATTGGTATTTTTGCCTGGTCTTTTTCCCAGGCCCTTTAGGGCGTTCGTTCGAACCATCTCCGCCTTCGCTTTTTCTGTTTCCTTCTTTATCGAAACCTCTTTCTCTTGCTCAGCTTGAAGTTCTTTTAACTACTGCAGGAGCTGCGTCAGCTCGTCGAAGTTCTCATTAACACCAGACCTGCAATAAGTTTTAAATCAACAGAAAATTTAGCAAGACGGCTTTTCACCATTTTACTTATTTATGAAATTACTTAAAAAGATTATGCAACTATGAATACGTAAAACTGTATGGTCTTAAATGTCTTAATTCTTGAATACACCACATTTCAAGATTCTCGAGCTCTTATCTACTTGACATTCTGTAAAGACGTCTCTTTCCCGACATTGCAGTACATAGGACTCACTTCTTTCTACTTTCGTGATCGTCCTTCTTGAATTTCTTTATACGCAGGTCTACGTGTTCACGACAGAGGTGGTCATCGACAAGGAAACCCTTTCCACAGGTATTAAGATTCTCGGCAATTTCAGCCCCAAGGCGGGTTTTTTTCTTTCCTGCTTCGGCCAAAGGCTTGACGGCGAGTACCTCACGCAGCAGTAATACGTCCTGGGAAGTCGAGAACCGGAATCGCTTGCTTGCCATTTTAATTCTGTACTGAAAAAGAAGAATACACAATCAAATTGAACAGAAACAACATTCTGAAAACGGGTAGTGGCCAAGGTGGAACTCATATCACACACACCTACCTCTAAACAGTGATTGTATATATATTTGTTTATTCCTCCTTAGATAAGAAGACAAAATTTACAATGAATAGCATAAACGCTTAGAAATGAAAGTTAAATGAAATGACATTATGTACAAAGTGCTACATTTACTGGTTAGGGTCGTATACTATGTAGCTAGTTAGTATACCATCCAGCATTCTGCATCAATTTTCAGCATATGAATGTTATCGCTGTAGTCAAGATGATCAACTTGTTTCCCAAGAAGGGTTGCTGAGAGTTCAGAATCGTCCATGTTCCAGAGTGCGGCGTTGACAAAAACAGAACATTCATTTTCAAGTCGTTGCCAGAATAAATCTCGATTTTCGCTGAAATCGGGACAAACGCAGAAGAAATGTACATGTGGATCTGTATACGTTTTATGGCATCTGGGGCACTGTGTCGACTCGGACAGAATTGTAAGTGTGTTGAGTCTTGCGATGAAGGCAAAGTTTTTCTAAATCAAAGGATATTCTAGAGCGGCTAGCCAGATGAGCGAGGGATAGTCCAATGATTTTTCGATTTCGAGAGTTCTGTTAAGACCGTTATTCGCTCTACATTTTTCCGGCAAATAAAAAGTTCTCGTAATTGATAATGGTTATTTTCGTGAGTGATTTGAGCGTATGCCCCTGCGGCAGTACAGGTAAAGAAAATGTTTCACTGCGCATAAATCTTTCAAGAATATGGCGGAAACCATATTTGTCTAATGCAGCGCATTGATGGGGAATAAAACCTCTATGATCGTTGTTTCTCCTTTGACAGAATGCTTTATAGCGGAACTCGAACACTTGTAGCGGCAGTGAATGCTCGGGCATTATGGAAAGTTGTTTGAAAAACAGGATGCACTTTTCATCTAATAAACCTCTCAAACTACATTGTCCTATCATCGCTTGTGACTCACTGTTCGCGTGTACCTGCTGAAGCCCTGCATTCGTTTTAATCAGAATCGATGGGCGCGTTCGAGAATGAGGAGGTCAGATTCAGACATTTGGGACCAGAGTTCACATCCATATAGGGCTCTGGGCAAACAAATGAGGCAATAGAGCTTTATGCTGCAGATTGGATTGAACGAATTGGGTTGGATTCCTGGTCCTAAGATTGACATTAGTGAGCTTTTCAGCTTTTGAGCAGCCGATATTGCAATGTTGGTTGATTTTGGATATTTATTCAGTGTTATCCCGAGGTGTACAGTAGATGTGGTTTCAGCAATGGGCATAGGCCCTAGCCACCATGTTCGAAGTTCCTTCAATCTTTTCCAATGTTGCGCAGATTCGCCAAATACAATTATTGCACATTTGTCGTAGTTGAAGTCATATCTCCATTTGAGCGAATCAGTCAGTTGGCCGCGCCCCCATTTCCGCGTAATTCTCTCTGCGCTATGATGTCACTGCATATCATTACGAGCTCATTATATCGCGTACATTTAGGCGTGAAAAATATTAAGTCGGAAATCGATCCTAAAGTTGCCAAAATCTTTCTGAATGACATGTAAACGGAACATATTATTCTAGATGAAACATTATTTAGTAGTTTCATTAAGAAAAAAGTGTGAAAAGTCCTGAGGTTTGCTGTTTACGTGACTTTGAACAGCGGTCGTCGCCCGAAAATTTGCAATTTTTTCACGTAATTTTGTTGAATAAATGCACCTAACTCATCAAAAACATCGCGCGTGCTCAGAACTAATGACTGATATTTATTGTTATATGTATCTTTGACTGAATAACACGATAGTAAAAATGATTATTTCTGTCGCACGGCCGGAAAATACGTTTAAGTTGCCTCTGATTTTTGTCAGAAAATGTTGCAGCCGGATTTAGGTTCCGACCACACCCGAAGTTGAGCCGAAGAGGCCCGAACACTAGGATCGCCACCTTCGCTACAAAACGTGTTCTAGAATACTGATTATGAAAACTTGTCCAATAGCCCATCCTGCCAGCCCATCCTGCCGTCCCATCCCTCCTTTCATGAGACCACCATTGCCCAAATTTAATGACAAAATGATGCAAAGAAGAAACTTAACATTAAAGATAACTAATCCTCTCTTCTGCATCTTGAAACTCTTTAACAGTGAAACGCTAACATTGAAACAAGAACACTAATAACAAACAGACAGTCAATTGTTGAAGGGTGTAAAACACAATGCCAAATTCAAATTCTTGCAAGTGGTGCTGTTGAACTTTTCAAGTGGAAGGAATCAAACTTATTTTCATTCGTGACGTTATTTGCTAATGATTGTTTACACCATTCAACAGCTTGACATGTTCATCAAACCCGATTGACTGGAGAAGTGAAAGTATTAGCTGAAAGATAAAGCAGATTTTTCCTGAATCGAATGACAACAGCATGGATGTACAATTACAACAGTCAAATTGATGACAAACTTCAAGTTAAACCAATCACAATCTTGCAGGAAGATGTCCTGTAATAGGTCAAGTTTACACCTTTAACACTGGCATTGGTCATGCTGCTCAAATAACATACTTTATCAGCTTTTTGGTATTATCTTTTACTGATACAGCAACTCTAAAAATGAGATGATGGCAACTTCTGTGCGCGATGTCTGGCACAAAATAACTCTTGTGGGGGTACTGATGAGGCTATTCCCGGCTTTATAAGCATCATTGATGGCTTGGAAACCCGTTCAGACCCAGGCTAGGGTCAGGGAAAATAAACTATCCATCCAAAGGTCGTCCAAAATTACCAGACAATGCCTATTATTGAGCCATGTCACCTAGTAGGCCCTGGTGTTTTGGACCGTGAAGATCCACATTGTAATGTGTGTATGATTTCTTTTCCTGAACTATGGCAGCCTTTTACAGGCAAATCTGGCAAAAAAGTGCCTAAACATAGGCAACTAAAATTACCAAACAAACAAAAGATATATCATTATGAGAAAGTTTATTTTCACAGAGGAGAAACAGAGAAATTTCTGAAGAATCAGCCGGATTGCCCAACAGTAGTAGTAGACATCTCAGTCACCTGGATCTTTTCGGAAGTGAAGCATCATGGCTCGTGCTTTGCTGTTTGAGCACATCCACACAAATCGATAGTATTCCTGGTCAATATCAATGACGATATGGTGGAACACATGACATACCTCCAGTCTCATAACATAACATAACACTCACTCAGTCACTGTCGCTCTGACATTTCTGACGACTATTCTACCAGTAGCTTTATCAAAAGGCTCAAAATCATCTGGTCATTTGGCCACAAGTTGTAGAAATTATAGTCAGACTAAGCATATTCATCAACAGAACTCAGACAGGCTACCATCATGCCATTCTCACTTTTAACCACAATTTTTTGAGACACGCTGTGCATTAAAATATTTTTACAATATCGCGTCGTGCACGCAATTGCCGCGAAAAACGGCTTGATTAACATCACGTGATCCAAAACGTCATAAATATTAATGAGATTTCTTCGAAAAATCACCAAATTAAGTGCCAAAAAAGAAATATTTAGGAAACCGGGTGCTCAAATGTTTTAAAAGATATGAATTCATTTAGGATTGGTCAACCACTTCGCAAAAAATCAATTTACCAAATATCGCCGCAAAGCTGGAAAATATCTTTGAGTGAGGTATGTTCAGCGAAGATTGCGAAAATATCATCTTTCGAAAAATTGATCAAACTCGGTTGATTTTGCTTGGAATTTGATGAAATAAACACCAATTCTTTCTTTCAATAACTAACAATTTCGCCATCTTTGATCAATCGCTCTCCCCGAACAGTCGTGCATGCTACAGAGGTTTTAGTCTCTGCCACAAATATGGCGCGAGTTAGTATCAAATTTTTACCGATAGGTGACAGTAGCAGCGCAACGCAGAGAGAAACGCTCTTTTGGCGCTGCAAACGGGCACGGAGACCCGCAGTTGATTTCACCGAGGCGAGCACCTACACCAAGTTTGTCTAGATTGTCTAGCAGTTCGTTGATGTACAGTAGGTAAAGCCATGTTGAAAGTACGCCACCTTGCCTTACGCCCTGTCGAACGTTAAACCAATCAGATCGCACATTGTTTTCGACTACACAGCTTTGTATATCCTTGTAGCACGCTTTGATCAGGCTCCATAGAGGACCTTGTATACCGAACGTATGCAGTTTATATAGCAGGCCATCATGCCAAACAGTGTCAAATGCTTTGGCGGTATCTAAGAAACAGGCATAAACTTTCGAGTGTCTCTCTAGCATGTGGGCAACAGTCTCTTGCAAAACGAAGGATGTGGAAACGCAGCTTCTTCCTACCTGGTAGGCACTTTGCTGTTTATTTGGAAAGTTCATGTCATTTTCAGCTACCCACGGATTTATTCGCAAAAGTATCATGCGTTCGAGTAGCTTGTATACTGACGGCAGCAAGGTAATTGGGCGGTAACTTTGCGGGGCATTTTGTCTTTTCCTTTGCCTTTAAATAGGGTATTAATGACTCCTTGTTTGGCGGGTTTTGGAACCTGAGACGTTTTAAGAATTGAGTTAAACAAGGACGCAAGAAGTGTATGCAATGCATGGCCTCCGTATTTTATGTGTTCATTTGAGATGCCGTCAATTTCACACGCTTTATCATGTTTTAGCGTTTTCATCTCAGCCTTGATCTCATCAACCGTAAAAGGTTGGTCAAGAGCGGGGATATGCACGGCGCTGTCGGCAGAGTCCTTTTCAATTGTTACTAAAGTATGCTCGATATTTTCTTTGAATGTTTCATCGTATTTACCGGTCGTATCTGGCGTGGATACGTTTTCGAAATACTCAGCCCACTTTCTGCTGATGTCAGCAGAACTGTAGTAAGTTGTGCCACCAAATCGCATTGGTGGAGGAGCTGATGGAGGCTGGCGTCGATGTCTTTTCAGCAATTTCCAGAATAAGCCTTGGTCAATTTCCGCAGCAGAGCTTAAACTGTTGTAAAATTCATTCTCAAGATAAGCATCGAGTTTTCTAAGTTCTGCTCGAAATATCCGTTTGTGCCGCTTGTACTCAAGACGTTCGGTAGAGTTCGGGTCACCCGACTTACCGGCTTTTAGCCACTCGTGCCTAGCAAGGCGCATGTTTTTGTGGAGAGATTTTAGACAGTTATTCCAATGAGGACGGCATCGCTTGCGGGATTTCCTTTGTGGAATGGTCATTTCGGCGGCATTGCTCATAGCGCGAGTTATATTGCAATAGAGGGAGTCAACCTCCTTTAAGGTGGGATCTCCATTTACTTGGATGACTGAAAGTTCCTGTCTGAGTACTTGGCGATAGCTTACTATTTTATCGAACTCGCCCTAAAGATATGGTCTCCATTGAAGAGTTTTTCGCGAATCTAGGACAGAATTCGAGCACAGTGTGTCTGACGCGTTGCTGAAGAGTTTTAAGATTGTAAACACGGGCAAATGATCCGACGTATTCAAAAGTTCCTCGTCAATTACTTTGCTACACTGTGCATTTTCGAGCATCACTAGCGAAACACAAATGTGGTCGATCAGGGTTTTGTTAGAACCCTCGAATGGATCAAACGTGTAGGCAGGTCCTGAACACAAGTTGCTAACAGGAATAAAAAGGAGGTTCAATCTGTCCAACAGAGATTGAAGAGCTCTGGTTCTTTGGCAGGATGCCACACTGGGCTCACCACTAATCTAAGCTTTTAGGTCCCCCATTATCACTATTTCCCCGGTGGGACTGTAGAATTCGCATAGTTCGAATAGATAATCTACGTATTCCGCATAGAAGTTTGTGGGATAGTTTGAACTCGGTGGGTATGCCATAAAGAAAAACACAGGCCTCTGTGAGGCGAGGCTATGCTGACCCCCACCACACGGTCGCTGTCTAAATTAGGCACTCGGACGAAGGGCGAAAGGCATTTTTTCCACAGGAAAGAGGTGCCACCTTTCCCGCGCCTGCATCGGTCACTTATAAAAAGGTCGTTGGCGGCTACGCCAAATGATTCGTAATTACCATTGATCGACTGTAGGAAGTCTAGCGAGTCTGGGTATAACCAGTGTTCACAGATACCGATGAGGTCGAGGTCGCGTGTACGCAGGAGGTAATCCACGTAGGATGCACCGGCCATCACGCCGCGTGCGTTCCAGCAGGCGATACGTAATCCGTTATCTAGAATGCGTATAGTGGCCATGATTATTGTACA